>NW_006159635.1:834879-848136 GCF_000334495.1 Tupaia belangeri chinensis
AGGAATTCATCCTCTCTCTGGAAGTGGATCATATACTGGACAGAGTGTATGTGTTGAAGAAAATGCAGAAACATCATGTTTTCCTCCATTTCATTGGGAAGCTTGCCTTAATTTTATCTACAGTAAAACACTGTAGGGAAGGTGGTGAAGCTAAAATAAATAAAATGTCATTTCTGTGGTCATATTCTGGGTTGTACTGGATACTAAGATTGGGAGGCATATATTTAAAAAAAGTGATAACCTGAGATAGAAGGAAAACATAACTAAACTGAAAAGATAAATACCAGCCTGACTGCATGGTTTTAAAAATTTACTGTCTTAATAATAATGAACTATGGAAGGTATGTTAACCTTTGTCAGTAATTGGAGTATGGGTCAGTGAACTAGTCAGTGTGATTTTTGTCATGTGTGACAGATCGATCAAGACTCTATGAGAAATATGACAATTCTATAAATGCTAAGACTTCTACATTTATTCTTTGGTGCCATCAAATTCTTTAACATATTCTCAGAATTTTTTGTTTAAATTATATTTTCCTGTTTTGATCATTAAAACATTTTATGTGGACATGTCTCCATTTTAAAATTAGGAAAGTACTAGTAAAAATCACTCAAGAATATTTGACTGTCATTCAGTAGTTTATGCAGATTCTCATTTTGCAGTAAAGTGGTAATATGCAGATATTGTAGAACTGCCCTAGGGGGAAGTTTGTAATACTAGGAGATTTCCTGTGCTCATTCGAATTTACCCAGTGGTATAAAATTGAATCATTGTGAAATATCAGACAATTCACTGAATGATTTCATCTTACTGTAACATTCCTCACTAGAGCATTTACCTAATTCTTGACTGATGTTATTATTTGAGTGACTTTTGAGAAGGGAAATGGAAGAAATTTCTTTTCTGATATTCATAGTGCAGAAAAGACAGGTCTTTGGAAAGAATAGGATGATTTTAAAAACCAGAGCTTTATAGAAAGATGCCAATATTTTGGAATAATACGATTTACCTTGGAGACTGATTTTTTTAAACAAATTTTGCCAGAGGGCACTTGTGCTTGCAAGAGAAAGACAGAGAAAATGAGAATGCATTCCCTGCAGGGGAGGGTCATGCCACAATCCCTTCTCCTCCACTTCTCCCTCCTATCAGGATTTTGGCCACACATGGACACGTGCCTGCTCTGTTTCTGAAGCCACCTGGTCTGAGTCTCAGCCACACAGCTGGACATGTGGGAACCAGTTGCCTAAACCATGACAGTAGTGACTGGCCCAGAGCTTGATTTTAAAGTCACCCTCAGATAAGCCTCTACATATTCACAGTAACTGATTAGTAGTTGTAATATGGCAAACTTCATTTTTATAGCTTTTATTTTGCTTTTTAGTTGTTCAGACTGAGAACATTCTGGTAACTGGCGCTTTTGCATCCTTACAGCACGATGATGAATGTGTTTATGAACATATCTCAGAGTTTCCATAAAAATCATTAAGTTCTCCTGTCATCAAAGAAACATAAAACTATTCAAAATAATTATGTGAAATATGCTTTATGATATTGCTTTTTATTTTGAAAATTAATTTTTATAACATGACGAATTCTCCACTTTGACTGTATCATATCATACAATTTACTCTGCTGATTTGAATTTCCATGTTATATATTCTTGTTATGTGTTAGTCCAAAATGGTTTTGATTTTGCATATTGCTAACAAGATGAAAGGCATTTCATTTTGAGGGAAGAGAATAGAGGTTAGTAAAACCAGCATACCTGATCCAATAAATTACAAAAATATTTATAAAACTCTCAAAAATATTGTATTATTCTAGAACTGTTGTATACGTAACTGAAATGAATATGAATATATTCTATGGTGAGTTTTCTGGATATCTCCATATAAAGTTCCGTTAGTTAAGGAATATGGTAAGGTATACATGTGACCATACGCTGCTGACATTAATGAAGATTATTAATGTATCCAGAAAAAAACTTGTTTAAACACAATTCTCTGAGGGGACTGTTCTATGTCCTTCACTCACCCCTACCCCTTAACCTAAAATCTGGCTAGCAATAATTCATGGGGTTTTTTGGTTCATATATGGAAGATTTAAAAAAAAATCCTTCATGGGAATATTTGTAGGACTGCATAGGATGTGTGAATTCAGAATACGAAATGAAAGCTGTAAGCATTTCTTATAAAATTAAACAGTTATATGCAATAACGTGTATACAGATCCGTCAGTGAGGTTTTGCTGTTCTCTCAGTTGGGACTGTCGTGCTTTAGAAACAGGCAACCCTGAAACGTCAGTTACTGAACAAACCAAGGCTTATTTATCTCGTCCAACATGTGTTGGTTTTTTCCTTTTACTTCAGCAATCAGACTGATGAAATGCTTCTGTCTGGGAAAGTGCTGGTCTCTAGGCAGAGGGGGAGATGGTAGATAGCATACATTGAAGGTCCATCTCAGAATTCTCCCATGCTCTTGGTGTATCCCATGTTTCATGTCTGAATTCAACAGCAAGGATGAAGACTCCTCTCACAGTGGGAGATTCAGTGTGGGGGTGGACATACCAGAAAGACACAGCAGACACTGGAAACGGCTATACCATCTCACATAGGCGTGCCCTTGCAGCTACTCTTCATTAAGGAGCTGAGAAAGAGTCTTAGAGCAGGCAGGATTAAATCTGATTCAGTTTGCATCGGTATGTGATTTCATTTTTCAAGTCCCATGGTTTTACTGCATAACTGGTCCTAGAGAGATTTTTGAAATCATGTTTTATAATTATTGCAGAAAAGTCTAGCACTCTGTAGTTGCTTCAAGTTTATTTTATCCAAGAAATGCTTAATAAGCACTCACGTATTCATGAACATGTCAGAGTTTCTGTCCTCCAGAAGCTTCACAGTTTAGTTGAGGAAAGAGATAATTATTTTGAGTATTGTGGTGATAACATGAGAACATCTGTTCATTATTAATTTTTTTTTTTTTGGAGAGATTTTCACTGTAGGGCGCGTGCGCTCGCCAGACAGACAGAGAGAGACATAGAGACAGAAAGCGAGAAATCACCCCCCAGGGGGGATGGTCACGGCACAATCCCTTCTCCTCCATTCTCCTCTTGGGATCTTGGGCACGCACACACACGCGCCCGGCGTGAGTTTTAAGCCACCGGGTCCGGGACACGAACCGCGGTCGACTACGTGGGAGTCCAGCGACATAGCCATTACGCTAACTGCTGGTTCCCTTCATTATTAATTTTTAAAAATTAGGAAATGTGCTTTATGTAGATTTTCTCTTTTAATACAGCAATGCTTCCAGGTGGATGTCATTGTTTTTGCTCAGTTTTTCAAATGAGGAAAGAGGCTTAGGGTGATTAACGTGCCCAAGGTCGCAGCTATGTGGATCTCAGGCTCGTCACCTTCAGTACAGCCTAAACTCTCTTCCATCACACTATACTGTCAGTTTCTATCTTTATATCTCTGAAGATGTTTTCTTTTCAGTCTGTGTAATCCCAAAGTTATTGTCTACTCTTTGTTCTGCATCTGGGTTGACAACATTTCTTTCTTCCTTTTTGTGATTTGCTGAAAGATATGTATGTTGGCTGGAGAGAGACAGAGAGAGAGAGAGAAGGAAACGTGAGAAAGCACACCATGGGGACAGTCACACCCCAGATCCCTTCTCTGCTGCTCTTCCCACTATTTGGGCACGCGTGCCTATGTGCCAGGTGTGTTTTTAAGTTGCTGGGTTCAGGACTTGAACGCACAGCAGCCATGTGGGATCTCGCCCCTTAACCATCATGCTATCGGCTAGACAGAGACCATCTTTTCTACCACTTTTGATGGGATGAGTAACTTTTGCTTTAAGGTCAAAGCTGAGATTCACATTTCATTGGGCAAAGACAAGGGAGATTTATCACCTCCTATGGATCTTTTCTCAGTTTCCTAGTGGTCACAATTAAGAACTCTTTCACCATTTATCTACTGCAAAGTGGTATTGGCTATTGTTAAATAGAGGGCAATCTATTTGTCTAATTAATGAAACAATTATGTTTTCTGATGGTCTTTGTCAGGTTCTCATGCTTTAGAAAGGCTGACCAAAACTGGAAAACCTGAAACTACTTTTATGAATTCTGAAGACTTGAGGACCGTAGTAATTGTTTAAGTGTATGTTTTTAAAAAATGAGGTATATTGCTTTTGTAATTAGAGTAAATTAAGGGGTAGCTACAAACAGCAGAATTTCACATAAATTAATTTCGATTTGTTCAGTTTTGCACTAGATTGAGCTTTCACTAAACAATGGAACATGTGTGAAGGTTGAACATTGTTCTGTCAGTGTAGAAGGCAGGTGGCATCTAACCATGTAGTTTGCGGAGATGTTATGGAGGGAATGCAGCAGTAGATAAAACCCAAAAGATACTGGTAGTCTTTTCCTGCAAGATCTCCTTATAAACTTGAAGCAGGGCTCATTTCCCACCCCCTTACCTTCCTCATGCAAATTTAATCCCCAAATATGCATGAGTAATGGAGATGTTAATGCAGATTTCTTGGGGTGAGAGAGGAGAAAAAGTATGTAACAGGTCACACAGCAAGGAGCTGCATGAAATTTTCATTAGTTACTTTGTTTTTCCAAAGACTCATCTCAGCTTTCATCTGGCAGGGTGTCTCCTGCTCTTTCTACTTTCCATCTTTACCCATGCAGACTCCTGGATTTTCTGGGATCCAGTTCCTCGTCTCAATTGACTGCCAGAAATACTGTCCTCAAGTCTCTTCATCTGCTATTTTATCTCCCTTTTAAAAGCAGAGCAATTTAACTTTTTATTTCTCTAGTTGTGGATCCCTGATCTTTGCCCTGCTGTGATAATAAAGCATCCTCAGGCTACCAACATCTCCTTTTCCTTAAACACAGTGGGGATTTTCAAGAAGAAATAGAATTTTTCTTGTGAAGTGCATATACGCATATATCCTTACATGTATCTGGAGATCAGAATGTCTCAAACATCGATGAAGATACACTTTAGATTAAGCAGTGACATTGTGAATTCATTAAACACACAGTTTCTTCTGTCAATAAACTTAAAAATTTGCCCTGAGATAACATTTTTGGTATTTGGAATAAATAATGCATGCACAGCAGAAAATCAGAAGACTTGACACTAGTATCCTATTCTCATGTTATCACAAAAATAACATAAGTTATGCTCAATTGGAAAAGTGCTTGCACATCAATGTTTATTGCAGCATTATTCACGATCGCCAAGACATGGAACCAACCCAAATATCCACAAGCAGATGAATGCATTGAAAAAAGTGTGGCATGGGAACCAGCAGTTAGCATAATGTCTATGTTGCTGGACTCCCACGTAGTTGACCGCAGTTCGTGTCCTGGACCCGGTGGCTTAAAACCCATGCCGGGCGCGTGTGCATGCGTGCCCAAGATCCCGAGAGGAGAATGGAGGAGAAAGGATTGCAGCATGGCCATCCCCTCTGGGGGGTGATTTCTCGCTTTCTGTCTCTCTGTCTCTCTCTGTCTGGCGAGCGCACATACCCTATAGTGAAAAACCTCTCAAAAAAAAAAAAAAAAAGAAAAGAAAAAAAAAGAAATATCAAATTGGAATATAGAGGAATCAGGGAATTGAATTCCGTTTTGTCTTTTTTCTCTTTAACATATGCCAACATACATTGATGGCACCCATTGTGGTAACAAGTTCTTGGTATCTGAGTAGCTGCCAAAGCTGTCCATCTTTTCTCTCCTCGTTTCCCTCTGTTCTTCCAAAGTCCTTAATTGAAGGACAACCTGAAATGTCACAGGAAAATGATTTCTATATGTGATGATTTTCCACGAATTCTGAACTGCACAAATGAGTTGGACAGAGAGATACCCTTAGGAAAGAAGAAGAAATAGAAATTTCTAGAAGTAAAGGAAATGAAATGTTTAGAGAGGAAGGTATGCGAGTCGGATTTTAAGAGAAAAAAATGAATATAAAAACTTCTATGCTTTCGCTCTTCCCTCTTCCAAGCTCTTTCAACGATACATGAAAAATTCTCGGATTTGCCTTACGGTATTAGAGTGAAGTATAATAGTGAGTTTCTTTACACCATGATTTTCTTGGATAAGCAGTGCCACTTTATATTTCAAAACCTCTCATATTTATACTTGTGTGAGTGTATTGAATATATCCTGCAATTTTTTAAATTTGGAATTCTACTGATCCAATGCTCATATATTTGATTCGTGAGGCAATGAATAAAAATGTACAGAATAGTAGTTTTATTAGCAAATAGTTGGAGAGAGGAAAAATTAAAAAATAACAACATGACTCTTAAAATGTAGGTGCCCTCTCAAGGGTTATTTATTTATTTATTTCATGAAATTAAAATACCTTCCAAAATGCCATGATTGGGTGATGTCCTGTCTCCTGAAAACAATCATATGTAACTGATACACTAGATATATAATCTCGGTTGTTGAATTTTTAGTTTATCCTCAATTGTATTTTTTTCTTGAATATAAATATTTATTTTCCATGATAGGCACTTCTTAGCCTTATTTAAGCATTTTTTGAAATTCGTAAATGGCTTCACTTCTTTTTTTAAAATTTATTTATTGGAGCCAGCAGATGACCTAGAGGTTATATTGCTGGACTCCCACGTAGCCAACTGCGGTTCGAGTCCAGGACCCAGTGACTTAACATTCATGCCAGGCATGTGTGAGCATGTGCCCAAAATCCCAAGAGGAGAATGGAGGAGAAGGGATTGTGGCATGGCCATCTCCTTCAAGGGGTGCTTTTTCACTTTCTGTCTCTCTGTTTCTCTCTGTCTCACAGGCAAGTGCATGTGCCTTTTAGCAAAACGTTCTCCAAAAAACGTATTATTATTTATTATTATTATTTAATTTGACCAGAGAGAGAGAGAAGGAGAGGGAGAATGATAGTGAGAAAGCAAGCCACTGGGTCCAGGACTCGAACTGTAGTCAGCCATGTGAGAGTCCAGTGCCCCAACCACCATGCCACCTGCTGGTCCCTTATTTAAGCATTTTGAGAATGTGTGATTTTTATTAAACTCTGTTTATTGTGGATCTGTCTATAGTAGTCAGTATTTTAAAAATAATTTATTAACTTATCTTGAGACATTTTCATTTTTTTCATTTTTAGATGGCAAGCAATTAAAAATAAAAATAAATATAACTTTCTACCATTGTAGCTTTTTGTTTGCAAAGAGGAAATGAGCTATTAAATAAATTATTAATGTGTTTGAGACATATACTCAGTTTCAATAAACTTCAAACTGAATAGGATAGATTGATGTTGATGATAAATTATGGCCTTAAGCATTCTAACTTTTGGGAAATTTAAGAAAAGGAAGTGGATTCTGTTACTGTAGAATTGTTCTTAATGAGTTAGAGAGTCCCAATACAGATTCTCAGAGCATTTCAGAATTAGAGAAGAGATTTTTGTTGGCAATAAAGTACTTGTCATGCTAGAGTTTTGTGTATTTTTATATTATTGGTTTACTACCTGTAGTGTTCTATATATGCAATGCAAATATGAACAGTTAAATATAGATTTCATGGTTAATTTCCTTACTAAAATGTGTGTCCAGACCTTCAGGGACTGAAATAGTTGGGTAAATTTATTTTCCATGCAATTGAGGCTTAAGTGATGGTATCCAAAACTATTACAAGCATTTAAATCTATTTAATACATCATAAAATTTCAAATTCTTTTTCATTCTAGAGTATATTGAACATACATTGGTATTTTATTTGAACCTTGAAGATATTGTAAACATTCAGTTTAATTTGCCACTTTGGGAGCTCTTAGATATAAACGTAGATTGGATTGGGCCTGCATGGTTGAGGAGGTCTAGATGCCAACTCTGGCTTTGAATCTTTTTAACATAAAATGTACTGTGGTTTTTATTGCCTGATGGACTGACCTTTTTAGGGAAAATGAATGGACATCTTCAAAAATGAACCAGTGTTATCTACTTACACGTTACTGAGGAGTTATCGACCTCCATGTACTAAAGGAAGTGCATGAACTGTAGTGTGTGTTCAAATAAAGGTCTGTTGACAAAACGAGTAGAAGAATGCACAAATGAAACAAATCTATGTAGAAATACTTTAATCACTCATCTTCCCTGCTATTTCAAAGCTGTATGCATAGCTATTTCCTCTGGGTGATTGCTCAGAGGATGTTGCGTTACTGTGGTACCAACGTCTGGTCTTCTGTCTCCTCCGATTACAAACAGAAATGACAATTTAATATTATATTTTGGTATAAATGCACTCCAAAGAGTGCCCTCTCCCCCCCTTTCCCCTGCGTTGCTTGACATTCCTTTCCGTCTCTGGGTGAATTCAACGTCTGGTAATCATCTGAGTTGGCGAGAGCACGGGAAGCAAGGGTGCTGTACACGGAGTGTGTGGGCTCCGTTCTTGCCCCATGCGCATTTACTTTCCATTCACCAGCTTCAGAGCCTTCGCAGCACTGATATTTCTCATGGCAGCCTCACACCTACCATTCTCTGTTTCCCATGTGAAACCTAGTGCTGCACGGTTGGCTTCATGGTGGCCATCTATTATCTATTATGGATCTGTTTTTTTTTTTTTTTTTTTTTTTTTAGGTTTTCCCAAGGGGCTCATGATGAGAGAGAGAGAGAGGAGAGAGAGATCATTCCCCAGGGGTAATGCCATGCCACAGTCCCTTCTCTTCCAATCTTTTCCTGGGATTTTGGGCACACATGCACACGTGCCCAGTGTGATTTTTCAAGTGGCCAAGTCTGGGACTCGAACCACGCTCAGCCATGTGGGAGTCCAACACCATAACCATCATGCCACCTTCTGGCCCCCTTTCTACTTCTTTTAATTATTTTTCTTTATTTGCTTCATTTTTTTTTTCAGTTATGATCATTGTGTGCTTTCTGCAGTATTTATTCTTTATGCAAGCTCCAGCTTTTATTTTTATTTTATTACTGTGTATTTCTGTTTTCTTGTTTCAATTTATTTATCAGTTCCTATCTCTTTTCTGTGTTATTATTTCCATACAGAGTTCTTGCATGCAAGGTCTCTGTTGATAATTGGTTATTTGTTTAATAGAAACATACAGTCATAAATTTCACCTGTACTATACAACATTTTTCTCTTCCACGCCTCTTTGCTTTAGATAATTTTGGTAGTAATTCCTATAGTCCTCCTACAGTGACTTTGTATTGAATCTTTACCATATTATGACTATTTCACATTTCACTTTCATAGTTTTTCAAAGGAGATTCTTTAGGTAGGGGTGTGATTTCTAGTCTTTGCAACCTAAGCTGCTTTTCTCCAAACCAGAAGGCAGAGACACAGATCCTTGTATATACACATCGTGTGTGTGTGTGTGTGTGAGAGAGAGAGAGAAAGAGAGAGAGAGAGAGAGAGAGAAGGAGGGAGGGAGGGAGACTTTACCACTTCTACTTCTCTCAGGCAAAGCAGGTGCAAGAAGGCTTCTGACATTCCCAGGTTTTCTTCTTCCTTCATTAAAGCGTACAGCCACATTTTTCCAAAGTATACCCTTCATTTTGTGAAGGTACGTAATTGTTATCACTCTTTGAAATCTGCCACCTGTGACCCCGCGACACTCCCTCGAATCACTTCCCTCATGGATTCTGCCCAGTCTCAGACGCATTATGCAGCTTCTTCCCACTATTTTGAGGTCTGAGGCTTAAACGTGCCTTAAACTGGTGTGCGTGCGCAACTTAAAAAAAAAAATCCTGTGACTTAGAAGATTTCTGAAGAATGAAAAAAATGAGTTTGGTATCTTATTTAGGTCAGAAATCTGAATGTCTTTTAGTAATCCTGTGAGTGAAAGATACAAGGACTGGACATTCATGATTAAAAAAATCATCAACATGAAATGAATAAGAGATATTACTTGTAAGTAAGTATAATAGGTTGAGAGTTACATTTTGCATTTTTTTTTTCAGGTTTTGCCGTAGGGTATGTGTCCTCATAGACATAGGAAAAGAAAGTGAGAAATAACCCCTAGGGAGGGTGGGTGCTCTGCAGTCCTTTCTCCTTTATTCTCCTTTAGGGATTTCGGGCACATAGACCTGGAGTGAGTTTCAAGCTGCCAGCTCTGGGACTCGAACTGCAGTTGGCCATGTAAGAGTCTAGCATCTTAACCACTATGCCACCTGCCATCCCCATATTTCCATCTTTCACGTCATTAGAATTTGTGCAGAATCCCTAAAATGGTGCTCGTTCCCTCCGTTCTTCCATTCACGTCCTATTGCTAAGGACTTTAAGTCTCACTCAGTCAAGAGGTGGAGTCTGTTTTCCTACCCTGAACAACCTGGGCTGGCTTCTAACTTGTTTGAACCAGTGTCTTAGTGCAAAAGTGACATTAGGCATTATGGTTCTCCAAAGGCCTTGCAGTTTTTATTCTTTATTCTTTTTAACCCCCCCCCCCAAGTTTATTTCTTTCTTCCATGATTGAATGAGACAGACAGACAGGCACCACCAACAGACACAGTGACATCCCACCCCGTCACCACCCTAGCCTCAGCCAGTCCCAGAGCATGGGCCTGGCCCCTATCCTCAGAGACCTCTGATGTGAACCTGGCCCCTCGTCATGTAGGCCAGCCTTGTAGGGCATCCTGTTTTACCTCTGGACATCTGTCTGGCCTCCAGATGGCTCTGTGTTAAATCCAAATTTCAACATTTTGAATGATGGCTCTCACTCCAGGCAATTTGTTTGGTCTTCTGTGACAATATACATAAATATGTGAACAGTTTAACAATTTATGTACTAAAACTTGTATTTGACCAAAAATCTTATTCTAAGATTAAGGAATAATTTTCATATTTACTAGAAAAAATATATATCACTTTTAAACTTGTCTCTAGAGGGCTCTCAGTCATTTCAAACAGCAAGGTCTTAAATTAATTTATAGACAGAATTTCTTTGAAGGTATATCAAATCTGTGGTGAATAAATAATCAAAGAAAAATTTGAGTTTCAGGGCTAAGGTCAGCAAGTTCTGAAAAAGAAAGCCAGCCTGGTCTCTAGCACATCCCTTTCATGTGTTCGATTTGTTTTTAAATTAGGTTAAGTTTCTTTTTGGTTGAGCCAGTCCTGCATCATGAACACGTGTGTGCCCTATGAGTTCAGGGAGGTCTCCAGGTGTGAATCCAGAACCTTCCCACGTGGGATCAGCCTTGTGAGAGATTGTGTCTTACTCCTGAGCCAACACCTGGTCTCTTCTGCTATGTATTATTATTATTACTATTATTTAAGTTTTTTTGTATAGGGCGTGTGTAGAGAGACAGAGACAGAGAGAGGGGAAGTGAGAAATCACGCCCTTAGGGGGATGGCCATTCCACAATCTCTTTTCCTCCATTTCTCTTGGGATTTTGAGCATGCAGGCACATGTGCTGGTATGAATTCCAAATTGCCAGTCGGGGACTCTCACTGTGTTGGCCATGTGGGAGTCCAGTGCTATAACCACTACACCACCTACAGGTCCCTACATGCTACTTTTTTATAGTTGCAGATTTACATTGGGATCTATGATCTGCGTTTTCCATATGATTGTACAGTTGTTCCAACACCATCTATGTGGAAATACTTATTCTGCATTGAATTACCATGTCCACTTAGTTGAAAATCAATTAAATAGATGCCTATGGATCTATTTTCACAGATGTGATTAGCGCAGGAATTCTTATTTTAAAAAATAAAATAATACCTTTATTTATTTAGATTTTTGCTATAGGGCATGTACACTCTTGCCAGAGAGACAGAGAGACATGAAAACAAGAAATCACCCCCCGGAGGGTTGGTCATGGCACAGTCCCTTCTCTTCCAGTCTCCTCATGATTTGGGGCATGCACGTACACATGCCTAGCAAGAGTTTCAAGCCTTCGGGTCCAGGACTCAAACTGTGGTCAACTAAGTGGAAGTCCAGTGATAGAACCATTACACCATTTGCTGGTCCCCTTTATTTTGGTTTTCATTCAAAAGCTATTCTGTGTTACCTTAAACACTTTAACTTAGTCACACTGAAGGACTGACTGACCGAGAGAATGAGCACTGGGGAGGTGGTGGTGGTAAGTCTGAGATGGGGCATCCCTAGTGTGGAAGGTGGATGTGGACAACATGCTCTTACTGATTACTGCTCAGTTGCAGGGGATCTTCCATAAGAAAGATTTGTCCAGCTTTGCTAGATTCTCTATACATATGTATTTTAATTAAATAATGAATGAATTGATAGGTGAATAAATGTGGGAAGGCAGGGTGACAAATACTTTTTTTATAAGTGAATATTATTTTTTGCTTAGTTTTTTAAATAGGTTCCATTCTAAGGCCCTTTTCACATAGTGTCAATAATTAAAATAAATTGAGATGCCATCTGATTAAAGAGTCTCATTTTGTATATTAAGAAAAAAAATTGGGACCAACAGATGACATAATGGTTACGCAACTGGACTCTCATGTAGTCGACTGCAGTTTGAGTCCTGGGTCTGGCACCTTCAGTCTCACACCGAGCTTGTGTGTGTGCATGCCCCAAATCCAAGAGAAGAATAGAGAAGGGACTGGCATGTGGCCATTCCCCCTGGGGAGTGACTTCCTGCTTTCTCTTTCTCTCTGTCTCTCCACTGAATGCATGTGCCCTATAGCAAAAATCTCTCTCTCTCAAAAAAACCCTATAGCAAAAATCTCTCTCTCTAAAAAAAAAAAAAAAAAAAAAAAAAAGAAGAAAGAAAAAAGAAAAGCAATTTCAGCCACCAGGTAGATTGGTAATGGTCAAGGCACATAGTGAGTGGCCAGAGTGAATTAATCTAGATCTTTGGACTTTGTGTGTAGGTTTCAGTTTTTCCCATGACACAAAAAGTTTTACTGCAAACACTACAAGATGCTTGCAAACAAATAATTGTGTCAGCTTTCATAGGCTGAAAAGATTAAAATCACTTGAGGAAAGCATATATATATATATATATATATATTTTTTTAAAATCCCTGGGAAAGAATTTTTAGTAATAGTTAAATTTACTTTTCTTCTACTCAAGGTTGGGTTAGGTTTAAACAATGCCAAAAGGCCTTGTTTATTGTTCTAGGCTAGAATGCCCAGTTACCTAATGCTCATATCAAGTCATACAGGCACAATCTGCAGGAATTAGACTACTCTCTTTTTCTCTTTCTTTCTCTCTCTTTCTTTCTGTCTCTCTCTCTCTCTTTTTCTTTCTGTCTCTCTCTCTCTCTCTTTCCTCCCTTCCTCCCTCCCTGCCTCC
>NW_006159635.1:848159-858152 GCF_000334495.1 Tupaia belangeri chinensis
CTTTCTTTCTTTCTTTCTTTCTTTCTTTCTTTCTTTCTTTCTTTCTTTCTTTCTTTCTTTCTCTGGGCTATTCCTGCAGAAATCAATTATCTCTGGTATGATAGGTAGGTAAGAAGCTGTTTTTGTTTTCCTTCTGTCTTTTGAATGTTATCTGAAATCTCCCCCACAGATGTGCATTTAAGGCTACTGTCTGTGAGCTAAATCACTTATTCAAGGTATAATGGATCAGAATAGAGAAAGTCAAAATCAGATTTACGAAACACAATGGCTATCAGGCCAAAGGTAGATTTGAAATTAACCTACTCAAGACACTCATTTATTTGGAGAATGGGCGTATTTATTATTCAGGAGCATGGAGGAGGGGAAAAGAAGTCAGGAGGGTAGACACACAAGAAGCCCATCCCAGGGGTGCCGAGAAAAGAGAATGTTCTGATTTGAAGATACACTGGCTCTTCCTGGGCTGGACGGTCGCACTCTGCTGTGGGGGCGGATGCTTCAGGTTGTGTGATCATTAAATGTTTGCTTCTTTGTCCTGCTTCTCTTGTTTTGTTTCTGCGCTCATTAAGTAATCTTCACCTTCTCTTTCGGCTTCCCAAAACACACTGAGGTTGATGGTGCATTGGCCAGGGGATATTTGCTTCTTGCCCTGTTAGTCATTGCTGTTCTGAAAGTAACTAAGTAAAATGCCATTGTGGTTTTTATACCTCAACCTCCAGTATATTAGGTCACCAGGATACTCGTGATGTGTATTTTTGTTTTTCTATGCAAAACCAAATCGTGACTTTCCCGACAACCCAATGTCTGGGTAGAAGAGTCCACACCCTTGGATCTAGCAGCCACTGAGGGGAGCATGTCTCATAGTATGTGAGGAAGAAATAATGATATGGTTGAAAGAAACTACTCTGGGGGGTGGGATAAACTGTGCTGTCATGTCAGATGTGGATTCAGCCAAGGGAGATTCCTGGGAACCATAATACTTGCAATCCAGATTTGAATTTTCTTTGTCTGTGTTATAATTCACTTCCACAGTCTTGTGATTTCCAGTATGGAACCTTTCTGGGATGTGCACTGGAAAGAAGGAAGTGTGTTTTGTTTACTGTGGCAAAATGGGTTAAACTCAGCTGCTGGAGGGCAGTGGTTTGGTTCTGAGTACATGAAGGGGTGAAGAGAGAAGCCTGGAGCAGCTACTTGGAGTAGCCTCACATCATTAGGAATAGATTTTCCAGGTAGTGCAGCAAAAGGATCAGGCCCCTTTCAGTAAGATTGTCTAAGCAGAGAAGTGTTGGTTTTGCCATTTTATTATTTCTATGCACACAGCACTTGTCTTTCAAGAACCAGGCAAAATAGGTAGTCACATAGAGTTATTTCCAAAATCTCAGGTAACATTTATATTTTTCTTTAAAAACGCAGTTGCTGGCAAAAAAAAAAAAATGCTTATATGGTTAAAATAGAAACACTGATGACTTTTTTTTTCTCAGTGGTGTCATTTAATACGTGGCAAAAAATATTAGAGCTGTCAACTGACATTGGTGATAGTCTTTTGTCACTACCCTGGCTCAAATAGATATATTTTAAACTCAGATTTTGGAACATAAAAGATAGAGCTATGAAAAATGATATCATCATTTTCAACAAAATAATCTCCAGTGATTTTTTTTTTTGATAATGATGAAATATGACTGTTTCCATTTAAACGTACTTTTCTGGGGGGATGAAGTAATATTGAGATTTACCGTCATTCCCCCATTAAGCAGAATTTAGGTTACTGTAAGTATTTCCCTCAGACAGAGTTAAAAGTTATGCATTTGTAGCCAATGAGGTACATTTTTTTCTACTCCGTTTAAAAAGGAAATAATGTACCCCTCATTCTATTTGCTCATTGCAGATGAAATCAGGCATTCTGCTATCGCCTTAATAATGTATAGACAGTACCGTGTCATGGATTCTGAGACGGTGTTTGGTAAATTAATGAAAGCATAAGCTTCACCACTACTTCTGAGAAAATTAAATGTGGAATTCAATAGAGTGTGTCTAGACTGAACAGAGCATTAAATTAAATTTGTACTCCTTCATTTTGGCTTAAGAAAATAAGGGAATTACTGGCGGAGCATAGAATGTGGATTATTCATAGAACTGGAGCAAATTATTAGTTTTAGATGGCAGGCTTATTCATATTTAAAAGAATGCTTGGATATTTAATGTAAGCCATAATTTTTGTGCTTAAACATACAGTAAGAGAAAAACAATATTTATGTTAGGGCTGAAAGGTTAGAAATTGTATTTTGTGTTTACTGCTTATTCAGAGGAAGGAAAATCTACAAAAAAATAGAATTATAAAACTGATTCTATAAGGAAAACATAGATCAATGATAGGAGGAAAGATTTAATGGGAAATCTGCATCTCACAGGGAGCCTTCAGAGATTTAGCCTTTTCTAAGGAAGGAGTTAACTGTGTAGGACTGGATGCTATGGTGCAAACATCTAGAAAACTGGAGAAAATACACGAAACATTCGTTTGGTGTACAGAACAATAGGCAGCATATGACCAAAATCCCTGAAATAAAGGGAATATCCGTGGTGAGTTCTTCTGCCCTGGACACCTGCCATGAGGAGATAGCTGAGCTGGAGTGTGGGAGGAGTAGCTATCAAGACCTGGAGGGCTCGCTGAATTGAGGAGACAAGACAGTTGTATAGGAAGGCCATGGCAGGTGGAATTTGTGGCACAGGATTTTAGAGAATTGGGATCTATCCAGAGAAAGAACTCTCAAAGTTAGCAAAGTAGACCTGTCAAATCTGTGTTGGAGGACATTCCACAAGGCCAGGTAAAGAATGATTTTTGAGGGACCAGCAGTTAGCATAATGGCTATGTCACTGGACTCCCATGTAGTCGACCACGGTTCGCGCCCCGGACCCAGTGGCTTAAAACTCACGCCGAGCGCATGTGCATCCATGCCCAAGATTCCAAGAGGAGAGTGGAGAAGGGATTGCGACATGTCCATCCCCCAAGGGGGTGATTTCTCACTTTCTATCTCTGTTTCTCTCTGTCTGACGAGCACATGCACCCTATAGCAAAAACCTCTCCAAAGGAAAAAAAAAAAAAAGAATGATTTTTGAGGAAACCACCACTCACAATTGCCTGGGAGACCACAGACCTGTAAGGTCTCACGTAATAGTAGCAGGACTGACTTGCTAAGTAGAGGTTATACTAGTCCACACTAACAAAGCTTAAACACAAGCTATGAAAAGAGTAACCTCATTTGTAAGTAATTTAGTGTCAAGAGCTCTGAAGGATCTGAGTGAAATTTTATACTACTTATGTGTTAGCAACTTAGCCTGCAGTACTTTCATGGAAGCTGGCAGGAGACACAAGACTCGTGGATTAGAGACAAAGGAGAGTGTATTACTTGCAATACTGATAGAAGCCAAAGCATGAATATTTGTGAGTTGTTTTTCTAAGTTCCAATTCCCACAGGTAGTGCAAAAAAGGCCAGATGATACCTCCATACACAGTGGGTTGTGTTATGTTGAATAGAAAAGGAACCCAGCCTCAGGAAATCTGAACCTTTTGTAATGGAAATATCTTTACTATTGTTTTTATTGTACTGGGAAGTAGAGATACTTGCCATTTTCTTCATAAGAAGGACAATATATCTTTCAAGATTGGTCGCTATGAAAAATCTTTGAAAAGATAATAAAACAAGGGGCAATCAGTGACTTGCTCACAATATATACAGATATATGAGAGACTCACGAAGAATTATAACCTGGTAATATCCACTATTGTTTCTATACCATTTTGCCATCTGGCAAATTTTCCAGTGAGGAAATCATTCTGTTGTCTCCTGTGAATAATGTGGCTGTAGGAACCTGGGACAAACCCAGTCTGCTTATCTCATGGAGCATTTAATTAAGGCCAGTGTCAATAGGACTTCAAGCAGCAGAATGAGGCCAACCTGCTTTTTTTTTTTTTTTTTTTAACCTGAACCTTGCCCTCACACAGCTAAACAAATTACCAAAAACCATTAGAATCTACCTTAGAAAGCAAGGTGACTTTCTTCTTAGTTTTGTATTAACCATTTCTTTTAACCTCAAAAAACGGATCCAAGTAGGTACGTCTGTGATTGCATATCTACATGTTGGCTTGCAAGGAGGAAGTCTATGGAAATTCTACTGTCTAGAGCAGTCTTGTCCAGTGAGTTGACAGGAATGTAGGTAAGCTGACATCTGAATGCCTTTCTCAGGACTGAGATGGTGTTATTATTAAACACTTACATCCAGGTCGTTCAATGGACTGACCAGGTACAAGAGAGTAAAGGGTACTTTTAAAATAAGTCTTGCAGAGATTCACACATATCTCATACTGTGGAACCACTGTGGGAGGATTCATTGAGCAGTGTACCTAAATGAGTGATCATTACTATTAGGATCTAGTACCATTGTCAGTCCAAGAGAATTCACGTGGCTGAACCAGGATGAAGTCTGAATCTCGTAGACTCCCTTTTGGCTGAAATGTGAGTAGGGTGATGTATCAGTGAGGCCAACTGGGATACCTGTTAGGAAAAAACAAGGCATCATACATTTTGAGTTGAGTCTACGTAATACTCTCTCGTCCTGATCATTTCCTCAAAAGTAGCTGAAAAGGTATAAAGGCTGAGCTAAGGTCATAGAAAAGGGGCCGGGGAAAGCATCTGATGGTGTTAGCATGTATTTTATAAAAATGCAGGCCCTGGGGCCATCCCTGATATTTCCTATATACTACTTGGTAAGGTTGAGGGGACTAGCATTAAATTTGTCAGTGCTATCTCATGGGGGTTGACAGAAGCAGCAATCAATTAAATTTAATGTGTGTTTGCCACAGTTTGGAGATGTTGCACCAAGGCATTTTGCAAGCAATTATTTTTTGTTTTTTTGTTTGCCTAGAAAAATGAATTTTAATGCATTCAAAATAGACAATAAATAAACCGAAAATTCATAATGTATAGCTTCCAATAAAAATTAATAGAAATGAGGACTTGCAGCAAATCTGACACATAATCAAGATAAAATCTATCATGATAACAAATACATTAATGACAGAGTTGAAAAAGTAAACCAAAGTCAAATGACCCATGCTACAATATCAGGCAGCCTAACATATGTGTAATTGAATCCCTGGGAGAGGAGAAAGAAGGAATAAACATGTGTTTAAAGCAATAGTGATCAACATTTTTCTAAGTCTGTAAGAATCGTAAGCCCATAAACCTGAGCTGCACAAGGAACCCCAAGCAGCACAAATACTAAGAAAATCATGATAAGGCATCACATTCGAAGTGCTCATAATTAGTAAGTAGAGGGAAATTTTCAAGGCAATCAGACATAAGCTTTACATACAGAACCAATTTTTTTTTTTTTTTTTTTTTTTTTTTTTAAAATGTGGGGGGAGAGTTTTTTGCTATAGGGCATGTGCACTCACCAGAAAGAGAGAGAGAAACAGAAAGTGAGAAATCACCCCCCGGGGGAATGGCCACGCCGCAATCCCTTCCCCTCTATTCTCTTCTTGGAATCTTGGGCATGCACGCACACATACCTGGCGTGAGTTTAAGTCACCAGGTCTGGGACTCGAACCGCAGTTTACTACATGGGAGTCCAGCGATGTAGCCATTATGCCAACTGCTGGTCCCCAGAACCAAAATTTTAAAGATTGCTCACTGTTTACCAGAAAGGCTACAAGCTCACGGACAATGTAACCATGTTATCTGAGAATTCTACAGAATATGGAAATATTCAAATATAAAGTCAAAGATGTTTTTAAACAAACAACAATCTGAGAAAATTTATTTTCAACAGAAGTACACTTGAAATAACATTAAAGGAAGTTCTTTGGGTTAAATTAAAATGGTATTAGTCTGAGCTGGCTCCATGGCTAAGGCAGCTAAATCCCATAAGGCCAACCCTAGGGTTTGAGTCCCAGACCTGGGAGCTTGAGAAACATGCTGGGTATGTGTGTGTGCATGCCCAAATTCTTGAAAGAAGGGAGAGATGGAGGAGGAGGGTGATAGCATGATCCATTCTCCACAGGGCGTTTTTCTCCTCTTCCTTCCTGGTCAGTACATGCAAACTTCTAGCAAAACAAAACAACAACAACAACAACAAAAACAAACAAGAAAAAACCCCCTGGATTTGCAAATAGTAGTGAAAAGAATTACTAAAAATGAGATTTTTTTTTCTTCTTTCTTAAAAGGTATTTGAATTTTTAAAGTCAAATAACATTTGTAGAAGTAAAGGCACAACAATAGAGGGAGAGAAATTGAAGTGTTCCATTTAAAAGTCTTCTAGGCCCACCACAGTGGTGTAGTGGTAGTGCACTGTTCTGAGACGCTGGAAGCCATATGGAGCCCTGGGATTCGGTTCCCAGGTCTATCTATATGCTGTGCGGACATGCATGTTCCTGTGATTCTGGCTGCCTGTGGAGGAGTGAAGCAGTGAGACCCTGTTGAGGATGCGTGTCTCTTCTGTCTTTCTCTCATGAAATAAGTAAATAGTTTTATGGCATATGTGGAGTGGTACCTTATTTCAAGATATTCAGTTGTCTGAAAAGTCATGACACATTTTTACATAGAAACATAGTATGTCATGACTTTTCCGACAATAGAGTGTGATATTACACATATCAATCTAACACAAACCGAATGACGAATAAGGAGGTAGTGAAAACAACAGTAAAGGACAATTATCTTGGAAGGCAGCAGAAAATGGAGGAGAGGTGGGAAAAAACACCTGTGAAAAATGTTTTTGTTACTGTAGATTCAAAGTAACCTATTTCGACTGATAAAATTTTTTTTTTTCTTAAATACACTTGGTCTAATTATAACCTTACTGAGTGTGTGAGTACCTGGCTCTTTCAGGGAATATGATTCATTTACATAGCTTTGGCCATTGTTTCTGTTCAATGTGACTGTCGGCTTCTTTCTGTTCCGTGCTGCTACTCATAATTCTTAGATTAATTTTAATGGACAAGAAGATGTGGTGAGAGAACTGGGAGTCAGCCAAATGTTTTTTTTTTTTTTTTTTTTTTTTTTTAATTTTTAAGAGAGTGTCACCCGGGAAAGGATAGAGCATGTGCACACGTGAAAGGGAGTAAGGGAGGAGAAAAAGAGAAAAAGATTAATTAAGCAAGGAAGCATCCTTGCCAGGGTCTGATCATGCTACGATCCCTGTTTCCCACTCGTCGAAGTCCTCAGGACACGACTCCAGTGCATTCACCCAGGGTGTTTTCGGGCTGTCTGTGGATCCAGACCTGCCATGGGCATGTGGCTTCCAGCAGGGGAGTCCAGTATGTGATGGACTAGGCCACTTAGGCTGGGCCACCAAATGTAATCTTTTTCCTCACATCTTCTGATGGTCGGCAGATAGGAAATGATATTTGTATAAGCTAATTAAATTCTCAGTGTTGAATCTTTGTATCTTACAATGGAAATTTTCAAAATATATTACGATATTTTGGCTACTAAGAAATTGCTCTTGAATGCAATAATTTTTGAAAAGTTAGATGTCTTGAAATATAATTTACATGTAGTACAATCTTTTTTGACTTTTAAAAAGAACTTAAATTTATTTAATTTTTAAATTTAATATTATTATTTTTAATATGCTATAGGTGACATACATTCACCAGAGGGAGGGGGGAGGGAGAGAAAGCAAGTGGCTAGGTCTGGACTCAAGTTGTGGTTGGCTATGTAGAAGTCCATGCCACCTGTTGGCCCTAAGAGTTTCAACAAAAGATGCAGTCATATAGCTATCACTACAAACAAGGAAAAGACTTCCAAACTTTCCTTTTATTTCTTTGTCATAAAAACTCTGTCCCCCTCTGGGCTCTGGAAATCCTTGTTCTGATTTCTGTCTCTATAGCCTTTTTTTCCCGATGCCATATAAATAGAATCGTACAGTATGTAGCCATTAGTGTTTACTATCTTTCACTCACAATGACGCTTTTGATTTATACCTACGTTATTGTGTGTATTAGTAATTTCTTCCTTTCTACCCTAAGAAGTGCTCTATTGGATGGGTGTACCACTATTTATCCATCCAGAAATTGATGGACAGAATCTTTTTAACCTGTTTAAGATTTAAAGAACTATTTATTTATTTATTTATTTATTTATTTTGGAGAGATTTTCACTGTAGGGCGCGTGCGCTCGCCAGACAAACAGAGAGACATAGAGACAGAAAGCGAGAAATCACTCCCCAGGGGGGATGGTCACACTGCAATCCCTTCTCCTCCATTCTCCTCTCAATATCTTGGGCACGCACGCACACGAGCCCGGCATGAGCTTTTTAAGCCACCGGGTCCGGGACACGAACCGCAGTCAACTACATGGGAGTCCAGCGACATAGCCATTACGCTAACTGCTGGTTCCCCAAGAACTATTTATTTTTAAAGTTATTCTTAAAATGTATTGTTTGGGATGATGCCAAATCCAGAACAACAAAAATAAAGTAAATTCAAGATGGATGAAAATATGACATCAGGAAACGTGCAGTACTTAGCACAGAAAAATATGTGAAGTTTGAATCTGTTCTTCCAGAGGCAAGAATCATTGATCTTATAATTGTTTTTATTTTTTTAGGAGAGATTTTTGGAGTACGGTGTATGTACTTGCCAGAGAGACAGAAACAGAGAGATAAGAAGCAAGAAATCACCCCTGCGGGGATGGCCATGCCACAATCCTTTCTCCTCCAGTCTCCTCTCGGGATCTTGGGTATGCACGCATGCACGCATGCCCAACATGAGTTTTAAGCCACTGGGTATGGGACTTGAACCATGGTTGACTATGTGGGAGTCAAGTGATGTAACTGTTAAGCCATATGCTGGTCCCGACTTTGTAATTGTTAAATGGCAGTGAAGCCCATTGCTGAGAGCTTTGACTTCCAGTCCGTGTTCCTTGGTTCCATTGCAGTTCTACTACTCACTCATCGCTTTTATTAATTAGCTTTCCTTCTCTGTTTTCCTGTGCCTGAAATTTACATAACAGTCCCTGCATCATAGTGGTGTAATGAGAATTAAATTCATAATCATAAAGAACTTAGAATAGTGTCTACTATGCAGTAGTCGGTTGCTGTTATTTTTGGTTTTCTCACATTCAAGTCTATTTTCTCCAAACTTGGTAGGTAATGCTTTAGTTAGGTGGCCAGCAATCAGTAGAGTGGCATTGATCATTGCAAAGATGTCTGCCTTTTGGACTCTGATGATAAGATTCTATCTGGATAGCCTTATATTGGGTTGTCGGGAAAGTCATGATACATTTTTGCATAGAAAAACACTGAAAAAAATACATCATGACTTTTCTGTCAACCCGATAGTTAGTTGATACCCTTTAAAAGGCCAGTCTTGAGGCTGGACAGTGGCGTAGTGGTCATACAACACTCCACAAGGCTGATCCACATGGGACAGTTCCAGGTTTGAGTCCCACAGCCTTCCAGAGAATGTCAGGCATGCATGTGCGCATGATCCTGGTTGGGGATGGGTTGTGGTGTGGAGACCTGTTGGAAGAAACTGTCTTCCTGTCTCTCTCACTTGAAAAAGAAGTAAATTTTTAAAAACATTCAGCCTTTTATATATTCAAAATTAGAGTCTAATTTATTGGAAATTCTTTGCACACAAAATATAGCAGTTTCAAATCTGATGACATGTAAATCTGCCTTTCAGTTTATTTTATATAAAAATAAGTTTTGGGTAAAGTTCACTAGAGAGTACTGTTATTTTCTTTACAACATAAAGAGGCAAACTGCTAGGAATAATAGATTTTTACTTTTATTAACTTTTTCTCAGTCTTTGATTCTGGAGAGAGGAATTCTTACAGGCTAAGTTTAATCGGCTCAACATAAACTCTTGACAATCGATGTTCTATGGAACCTGAATTGTAATAGCTACCCGAGAGTCAGGCTATGCTTGTGGTCTCTTAATCGGTTAGTGATTTTCAGTGACATAAAAGAGGGATATTTTCTCTCTTTCCC
>NW_006159635.1:858183-890962 GCF_000334495.1 Tupaia belangeri chinensis
TAAAGACATTTTCCTTAGTAAGTCAATACTATTTTTTAAAATGAATTAGACAGTTATAGTGAGTAGCAAGAGACAGATTTTCTCATATGTGGTAACACTGAGGAAAAGACAGAATTATGACTGAGCCTTGAAACTAGAAAAACAAAAATCAAGGAAAACACTATCCTTTATGGAATTCTTTAGGCTTCTTCCTGCAGACTAGATTAAAAAAAAGAAAAATCTTCATTTCTAGCTCTGAGGACTTCCCTAAAAGCCTATTTAAACACTGGTTAATGAGCATAGTTCTTGTGAAAATTCACCTTCAAGACATATGATTACTCTGACAAGATTTGATTTCTTTTTTTTTAGTCAAAGACAATGATATGAAATAGAGATATTTGCATATCATTATGTGCATTCAGGCCTTCTTTAAGATTACAGTGACATGTAATGGAGCCTGTAATTACCTTTATAAAAATTGTGTCTTGTTGGCTCACTTCAGAGATTGCTCTTTCATTAAAAGAGGACACAGTTCTTTTTTAGTGTAGTATCTATAAAAGCCGTCCCTTACCTTCTAATTCCTAGTGTGAACTGGTCATTTGCTCTTTCAAAGTCATTAGCTAGTTCATATTTTGAATGTGATGCCAGAACCAATTTTTCTCTTATATCTCCTAAATGGAATAGAAAGTCTTCCTTTAAAAATTATCTTTTCAGAGCTGAGTGTTGGGGTGTCCTTTATTTGAGAGCCCCTGCATAACTAACTATAGTCTGTGTATTAATATATTCTCTCTTTTGTTTGCTTTTTGTTTGGAATAAAGAGTCAGGCAACCTGAGCCCAGAAAAAGAAGGTTTGATTTTGGGAGGGTCTTCATCAGTGATAAGAGGTGAGACTTCTGCTAGTTCTATTGAAATAAGAGTAGATAACTACATTAGGGATGTAGACAATATCAAGATGCTTGTATAAGTGTAAACTTTTAAAATATGATCTTTAGGAATATATGAGGGGACTTCAAAAAGTTTGTGGAAAATGAAATTGAAGTAAAACTTTATTTTGGTACAAAATTTTTTGAAATTCATGCATAGCTTTTTCATAATACACATTCTCCTTGAACTTTTTTGAAGATCCTTCATAAGTTAATGATTTTTTTTCCTCTTTTTAAATTTTGCCAGAGGGCATGTGCACTTGCCAGAAAGAGAGAGGGAAAATGAGAAAGTTCCCCACGCCCATGGTGAACAGTCATGCCACGAAACCTTTTCCTCCATCTCCCCCTCCTTTTGGGTGTGTGGGCATGCACACATGAACACCTGCATGTCTCTCAAGTTGCTGGATATGAGACTCAAACCGCTCAGTCAGCCAT
Source organism: Tupaia belangeri chinensis (assembly GCF_000334495.1). Taxonomy (NCBI): domain Eukaryota; kingdom Metazoa; phylum Chordata; class Mammalia; order Scandentia; family Tupaiidae; genus Tupaia; species Tupaia belangeri. Next base: position 859,521 of record NW_006159635.1, read on the forward strand.
GAGGGATCCAGCCTCCTAACTACCATGTAATGGGCTGGCCTGTCAGTGAAACATTTTAAGTATAAATTCTGCACTGGGAATAATTAGAAACTCTTGTTCTCCCTGACTGTCTTGGCATGTAGTTGTTCACCTGTGATACTGAATTATAATTATCCACGTGTAATTATTAACGTATATGAAAGCCTTTGGTTGAAATTTTACAATTAAATTATTCTAGAACTGTTCTTAAAACATTATTAACAGTCTCTCTTTTCTGCCTTGTTATTTTCAAATATAAACCCTATAGAATGTATGTCATTAAGTTTCTAAAAATGACTTGTATTTAATGTATTCACACAACCGAGCTTGAGGCATTTTTCTCTCTGTTGATTACTTTTTTTCTGTCTAGGGCTGTTTTAAGGATACTGGGTCTTCTACAGGGTCTTAGGGAAGAGACCTTAAAACTGGGTTAAGTCTTTGGAAATCAAAATGGAAAAACTGGGTGCCCCGGTTCCCAGCCTACTCAGCTGTTAGTGGCCTTTAGGTCATAACCACTTAATTGCTCCACTAATGTCATTCCTCCATCTTATCCCTAAATCAAAGGAGTCAGAGGAAACATGATCAATACAACCTGTAAAATCCGTTCAATGAAATATAAAGAATGCAAAATTGGCATATTTGATTGGCATAATAAACAGAACCATTAACTTTTTACTGGTTTATTTTGAATATAGCATTGTTAATCTGTTTCAAATAAGTTAAAGTGATTATATAGTTAATGCTTCATGCATGTGCTTACCTGACTGAAGAAACTTTGCTAAGAGCAATGGTAACGTGTTCTAAATTCAGTCTTCCTCTAAGCCTTTCTTTCAGTGTCCTAGGATTCCATTTGGCATGAAGTACATGCTTTCTAATCATGTGAAAGTCATTCATTCAAAAGAAGCAGATTTCAGTTTAATCACTGTAAAGATTCTTTTTTTTTCTACACTTTTTTATTTCATTTTCTCTCATACATTCAATCACATTATTTACCTTACAAAGTGAATATTTCAACAGGTGAACAATTCTCCCTAGTCCAGTTGATAAATATATAAAATATCTTCAACCGATAATACCACTTTTCTAAGTATGCCACAGGAACATGCATAGTATAATGATGCCAACTGACCTGAGTTTCCTCAGCATCTTTGCCCTGCATCACTACAAGCCAAGACCACAGGAGAATGGTTCTGTCTAAATGGAAACCACTTTCTTAGAGGCTGAGATGGAACTTTCCTCTGGAACATGATCCATTTATAACTGAAGTTATTAATGTGAAGACTAAGTTTGTTCCTGGTGACTGAGGCTGTGTTTAGTAATGAGAGTGCATTTGTTTCCTAGGCCTGCCTTAAAAAACTTACACAGATATGTTGGCTTAGAACAACAGTTACTCTCTCACAGTTCAGGAGGTTGGAAGGCTGAACCCCAGGTGCTGGCTGGGTTGGTTCCCCCTGAGGCTGAGGGGCATGCGTCCCATCTTCTCCCAGCTCCTGGTGACTTCTGGCTGTCCTTGGCGTTCCTTGTTGGAGCTTCATCACGCCAAACTGCTCCTGTTCTCACAGAGCCTGTTCCTTGTGTATGTCCTCTCTGTTGCTGTGTTCAAATCTCCCTCTCCTTTCTCTTTTTAAAATTATGTTTATTTTTCTGTGGACATAAAAATACATGTATTTTAGGGGAAGGTGTGATTTTCCAATGTATGAGAACAATAGATAAAGATTAATCAGGGTAGGTACCATAGTCATCATTTCAGACATTTGTCACAAATTTGTGTTGGAAATGTTCAGAGTCCTCTCTTTTAGCTGGTCTGAAATGTATAATAATGATCATTAACTCCAGTATCCTACTGTACTATATAACACTAGAGCTAGTTTCTCTTACCTAATTAATCTCGTGTCCATTAGCTGACATTCCTCTATCCTCCTCTCTCCTCCTTTCTCAGCTTCTATTAACCACCGTTCTACCCCCTGTGAGTTCAACATTTTTAGTTTCCTCCTATGAGGGAAAGCATGTTGTATTCCTCTTTCTGCTTTGGGGTTATGTTGCTTGATATCATGTCTGCCAGCCTTGTCCATGTTGCCTCAAACGACAAGATAGTATTCCTTTTCATTGCTGAGTGATACCTCATTGTGTTTCATATATGTATGTATGTGTACACACACACACACACACACACACACATGTAAGTGCATGCATGCCATGGTTTCTTTGTCTGCTGACAGGCACATTAAGGTGATTAGTGCTAGGATAAATATTGGCCACTCATTTCTTTTCTTTTTTGTATTGCCAGAGGTCATGTCTGTTCTTCACAGATGGAAAGAGAGAGAAAGTACCTCTCCCAATGGGACATGGGTACCCTGCAATCCCTTCTCCACTATTTCTCTATTGTATTGTGATTTTGTAGGTACATGCACATGTGCCCAATGTGTTTTTCCAGCCACCAGGGCTGGGATCCAAATTGCATGGTCAGCCATGTGGGATCTGGCTCCCTTCAGCACTCTGCTTTTATAAAGACACCAGTCATTGGATTTAAGGCCCATCTTCCAGTGGGACCTCAACTTGATTACTTACAAAGACCCTATTTCCAAAGAAGGCTATATTCACTGGGATACAGGTCTTTTTGGGGTACACAGTTTAACCCACTACAGAGACAATGGACAAAGATAAGCCAAAGAATTGAATGGAGGTGCAAATCAAACTAAATCCTTACTATGAGATGAACTTAAACTTTTCAGTTGATTACTTGATAGGATCAAAGTCTAAACATCATATTATAGACAATTCATAGTCATATTAATATTTTTGTTGCTATTCTTTCCTAAACACAGATGGCTCAGCTAGAGGAAAAGAGAACAAAAGCCAAATTTATCATTTTTAATAAGACTCAGACTGTAAGTACGAAGATAATTTGAGTGTGAGGACTTATTATTTTTATAATCATAGCTAAAAACTTTTTAATTTTTGAACTAAGTATGGCCGTTTTCTTCAAGATACCTTCAGAAAAATGATATTACTCTGATGGAAAACAAGCCTAGGTGTCCATTTCGTCCTAGGACATTAGTTTCAATTGGATGACTTTTTAGAATGGTTATTGCCAATCTGATCTAGATCAGATTCTCAGGTTTTATTTTTGTCCGAAGGTCATCAGATAATTAGAAAATGTTCCCAACCATGTTTCCCTATTAATGAGTGCCCTCAACTTTGTGGACCCAGAGAAAGACATTCCACCTATTTGAGGTTGAACTGTGTATTCTCTGATAATGTTGAAATTCTAACCCCCAGAACCTAAATGTGACCTCATTTAATTTAGAAAGGGAGTCTTCGCAGGTAATCAAACTGAGATGAGATCATAAGAGGGCATCCTAACCCAGCGTGACTAGCATCCTCTGTAAAGAAATTTGGACACAGAGACAGACACATACAGAGGAGGGATGCCAAGACCCAAGGAAAACACCACCCTGACTGGAAGTGAGGGATGCCCAAGGTTGCCAGGAACTAGAAGAGTGTCATGGAGATCCTCCCAGCCCTAGGGAGAAGACATCCTTGCTGACACCTCAATTTCAGACTTCCAGCCTCCAGAACTGTGAGATGATGAACATCTGTTGTTTTACCCACGCAGCGTGTGGTATTTAGTTCTAGCAGTCTTGGGATAGAGATACGTACCTTTGTCACTATCACTCCTCGGTGGGTGAGTCTGCCCAGATCAAATATATTTATTTATGTTTGTCTGTGTATATTCCTATGGACTTAGAATTGTAATCATTTCAGTGTTGTTTAATATGTTTCCTGCCTTATTTACCTAGGAACTACCCCTTGATGCAAGATCTAAATGTAGAAAAACCCCTAGACGAAACCTTGTAAATGCCATCACACTCACCTTCCTGCTTTGTCACCATGCTGAAAATGTGCTGAAATTTTTTGAAATTTTACATGCAATCTCACAAAAGTTAACTAAACCAAGTATATCCAAGGGGGAGTTCAACTTGTCACTATAGTAGATACATTTTTTTGAATACAAGGGTGAGTTTGTTGAGGATATTATTCAAGTCTATAATGACCTTTCTCTAGAGAATCATTGTAGGCTGCTTCTCTGGGAAGATCTTTTTTTCCCCTTCATTTCTACTAGAGAGGCTGTTTGTAAAAGTTCAGCTGGCTGCTCTGTATATTTTTTCTCCTATTCACAAAAGAACTACTTGTAAAAATTTAACCTCCAATACAGTATTTTTTCTCTTCCTTTTTCCTGAGCTGGTGTATAAAATAGTCATATACGCAGTTTCTGTAAATGTATAATATATACGTATATTCCATAAGATTCTAAAGAAAGACATGAAATGACTATTATATTTGACTTTATGAAATATTGAGCATGTTCCATTTTAATAATGGAGTAAAGTCTCCTGGAGGGCTACAGCAGTAAAGCTTCTGCTTATAAAATGATTCCTGATGTGTGGTCAGGTTATTTCCATTCCATGACAAAAATCCGGCTGTATTATCACACTCTAGAAATTGCTTTAACACATAGCTGGACAAAATATCTAATTTTTTATTCGCGATCATGTTTAAAAAAACTACAAAACAGTTCAGTATCTTTTGGGAGAAAATCTTAAGGTTAGAAAAAATAATGGTACAGGGACCAGCAGTTAGCATTATGGCTATGTCGCTGGAATCCCACATAGTCGACTGCAGTTCAGGTCCTGGACCCGGTGGCTTAAACTCATGCCAGGCACGTGTGCGTGCATGCCCAAGATCTTGAGATGAGAATGGAGGAGAAGGGATTGCAGCATGGCCATCCACCATCCCTCCTGGGGGGTGATTTCTCGCTTTTTGTCTCTTTGTCTCTATCTTTCTGGCAAGCGCATGTGCCCTATAGCATAAACCTCTCCAAAAAAAAAAAAAAAGGAAAAAGAAAAAAAAATAATGATACATAATTATAAAGTCATCTTACTCAGATAATTTCTTTTTCCCCAAAATATAGACTTTCTTGGAAAGTTGAGTAAAGTGGCACTGTATTTAGCTAGACATCCTATAAGTTAAATATAGACATGCTTATGGGCAAGTTAATTATTTGGTTGCTTCTTTCAAACTTGTTCCTGCTAAAATTAATCTCCAAATAGTGACCTCTATGTTCTAAATTTGTGCGAATATTTTTTTTCTTTCTAAGTTTCTTATCCTTCCCTGCAGATAGCTCTTCAATTAAATGTTGAAGAAAGTTATAACGTCCTCCATTCAAGTACACTTTTTTTTAGTTTCCTTAATTCTCACCCAGCAACATCACTTCTAGCCTCGAATTTAAGTGATAAACAAGAAGCAATTAAATAAATTCACTTCCTGCAAGACTTGTTCATGATCAGCCTATCTGTTCTGCTTCATTTCTCACCTCTCCCCCATATGTAGCTGGTATCTGGTTATTCTGATATACTGGCCCAGTTTGTAGGGCCATTGGCTTTTTAAAATATTAATGTCTTCTTGTCTGAAACTTGCCCCCTGCAGCGGCTGCACACAATCATTGTCTGGCTCCCTTTTGCAGATGCTCTTATCTGTGTCAGGACTCAGTCTGGGAATGATAGCTGCTTCCCCCTGTTCTGGATAGGGTGTGTGTGCCCAGGATTACCAGGATCATATGAATTTTCTTCCCACCTGGGATACTTTTGAGAGTCCAAGGGGATATTCGTAAACAGATTTTTCTAGGTAAGCTGGGAGAAGTGGTCGCTTTTTGGCGTACTTCTTCTAGGGCAGGGTATAATTATTTTATGCTTGTCTCTGCACTGCTATCTAGCAGTGGCTAGTGATTACAGGCGTCTTTTAATTCTGGGCTCTCAGTGTCCAGCCTTTTATAAATGCTCATTGAAATGAAATAAAAATGAATCGAAATGAGCAAATAAATAAAGATGAGAAAGAAGGGGCTGGAATAGATAAAATCTAATATCCTTTTAAATGTTAGAGGAACTTACACCACTCTTGCCGTGGCTGTGGAAATGCACTCCCCCACCCCATCTCCTGCTGCAGGGGCAAAATTGCCTGTGCCCCCAGCTGCTGCCCTCTGGGTACACTGACCTGGGCATCCTGCTCTCATACTGTCCTGGCCAGTGACTGAGCACAGTGGGGTGTGAACACAGGCTCGTTCTGTGAGACATTTTGTCATGTTTATTCCTGCATTCCTTTCACAGGCAGCTTGGGCTGGAGGGCTCCCCATAGACCTGGCCAAGATTCTCTCAGCAGCACATTGCAATCTGAGATTCTTCCTACCCAGTTCTCCCCCTCCTGCCGTTTTCTTCCCTGGAGCCAGATCTGAAACAGCCTGATGGCTCCCTCCTCTTTATCATTACTCTCCCCTTTCATTCACCTGCTAGAGCTGTTCCCTTAGCACAGCTCTCAGACCTCCTCGTGGGCTGGGTGATGTCTTCCCGAGGGTGTCTGTCTCCTCAACCCCAGGGCCTGTGACTGCTGTTTTATATGTCAAAAAGGGTTTTGTGGGTGTGATTAAGGGTTTGGGAATGGGGAGATTCTGTTTCGTATTATCTGAGAGAGAGAGAGAGAGAGAGAGAGAGAGAGAGAGAGAAAAAAAAATATGTCAAAGTTGGGTGTGTGTGAGTGATTGTGTGTGAGGGGATGGAGACTGTTTCTTATTATCTGAGAGAGAGAGAGAGAGAGAGAGAGAGAGAGAGGATCAGAGGAAGAGACTAAAGGCAAAGGAGGGAGGGAGTGTGAGGTGTGAGGATGGAAGAGACATTGGAGGGATGCAGCCTGGAGCCAAGGAATGCGGGCTGCCTCCAGGACCTGAAAAAGGCAAGGAATGAATGAAACTGCAGAACATATAAAGCCTCCCCCCACCTTGTTTTAGATACAGTCTTTTTGATTTTAGCCAGTAAGATCTGCTTCAGACTTCTGACCTTCAGGACCATTAGATAATAAATCAGTGTTGTTTTAAGCTGCTAAGTCTGGTAATGTTAGAGAAGCCATAGGGAGAGAACACATACCCACGTTCTGATTCTGACATCTACTTCTCAGAGGGCCTACACTAACACGATGGTGCCTTTAATGTTTCAATTTCAAACAAAAAATTGATTTCAGGGATTATTCACAAAATTATTTTATTGGTTGGTCACTTTGGAAAGTCTTTAATTGCTAAGTAAGTAAAAATTCTTCCCAAGGGGAAGATAATCTCTAATTCCAAATGGCAGACTGAATCATTTAGAAATATTAGATATGACATCTGTTGTTGAAGAAAGATATTTCAGATACAGATCCATGGGTAAAATATTAAGAAATCATTTCAAATAATGGGTTTGCTAGTTATGGGAAAACAGTACTCTAAAGCTTTGTCATGGAATACAGTCGAGAGTTTAGTCTGTATACTTATTAGACTGAAAAAAAAAGCCTAAGTAAATTCTGTAGAAGGCTTTATTGTCTAGGACTATAGAGTGGCAAAGAGCACTTAGCATATACACTGCAGTGCATGTGGCGCGGCGTGGACTTATCCTACGATGCTGTTCAAGTCCCTGCCTTTCCTCTGTTGGAGAGCTCATGCAACATGAAAAATGTCAAAGTCTTCACAACAATCTTTGTTATTAGCAAATCCAGGAAATATTGATCTGTTGGTTTTTCAGATTTTCTTAGGGACTTAAGAGTTGAAATTTCTGTTAAATCTGTAGAAAAGACTGTAAAATATGTTTGCTTCATAGCTTCCTTCCTTATTTGAACTTGGCACACTTGGGCCTGTTATCTGCTCTGCTTCAGTTGCACGTGTTCCACTGTGCCCTGTGGAGTGTACCTGCTACCCTGTGTCTGAATTGAATTAGCTCATCAGCCATGCTCGTATTGTCTGAGAAATTACAATTTAAATTGATGGGGATTAATAAGATTAGTCTCTTCTCTAAATGAAAGGAACAAACTCCAAGAAAACTATTAATAGAATTACCTATTATGGTCAGGACATTTGTAAAGCGGGTCAGCTTAGTTTCTCATAAAACATAATGCTAATGAGGCAAAGTTCAATTTCCCAAATAGCATTTTGATATCCCCATAAATTCCTATTAGCTGACCACAATTTAAATGTGATGTGATACCTATATAGTCTATTGATAATCACAAGGTGGATGAATAAAAAGGTGCAATGGACAGATTGATTTGAACCCATTTTACTGTTAATTAATTTATTAGCTGATTCAGTGTTCATATATATTTTTTAAAGCTTACTCATTCTGCCAGGGATATATATGTATATGTATATGTATATGTATATATACACACATAATACACACACATACATACACATACATATACATATATAATACACGTACATACTACACACACATATATACATACACACAAATTTATTTAAAAAGTATTTATTTTAATACACACACACACACACATACACACACACACATACACACACACACACACACACACACACATACATACACATATACATATAAATAAAATCAATCTAGAGACAGAGACACAGCATCCCTGGACATGGTCCCAATGCCGTAACCCACCCTCAGCCTCAGCCAGCCTAGATCATGGGCACCTTCGTGCCCAGTATACTCAGGTCTCAGGATGTCAACTGGGGACCTTTCCATGTGAATCTGCCTCACCAAGTGTCATATTTTTTTTTACCACTGCAGCACTGTCCAGCCCCTTAGCATTTACATTTTACTGCTCAGCTACTCTGGTAACGTTCCCAGAATGGTTGTGCTGGGCCCAGAGGAAAAAGTATTGCTCCCGGGTATGACTACTGAATAACGGAGTGGGAGCTGAGCAGGCACATAGAGAAACTGGGACAACGTTATAGGCAGGGGGAAGCCGAGAGAGTGCCCAAATGGCACCTGGCAGGCAGGTTAGAAAAGCCTTCATAAGGAAGTGATGCCTCAGAGGAGAGGCAGGTGAGCAGGGTAGTTAGCAAGACGGAAAGGACGACTTTGTCCATGCATTGGGACCTGAATGCGTGAGGTGGACATCTGGTATCACTGTTGCTCTAAGGGTGTATCTGAGGTGGTGACAAGAGGTGAAATAAAGTGCCAGGAAGAAATGTAAATGCAGGACTATTGGAAGCTCCCTTTGTTTTCTTCTTGCGCAGAAATGTCTCTCATTTCCTATTATTTACTACCTCTAAAGTTCTTTCTCATCTCCTGATTTTACTTGCTGTTTCTTCCTTTTATACGGAAGACAATTTAGTTCAGATTCAGTTCTTGCTTTCTGGATTCTCTGGTTTCTCCCTTGAGCTACATCTCTTGAAGCTTTTTTCTTTCCTTTGTGTGACTCTTGGATTGTAATGTGATTTATTCTTTAGTGGACAACATTGGCACTGCCCACCTCCAGATTTTGCAGGTCTGAGAACTCAGTGTGGACATTTGCTGTGAAGGGAGGCTGGAGAGAGGGAAGTCTACCAGGCTGGGTGTGCGGTATTTGTTTGCTGAAGGATATAAGAGGAGATTGTAACTTTAAAAAAATCTTATTTATTCCTTCTTTAAGAGAGTGACACAGAAAGAGTGATGGAGAGAGATACGGGCCCCTGCAGTGGGGTCCTCATGTCATTATCCACCCTGGTCTGTCAGCCAGGATCGAGAGTGTGTTGCATGTGCCTGGTGTGCTCAGGGGAGTCTCTGGCATGAACTCAAGACCTTTCCCATGTGTGTCCAGTCGCGTAATGACTACACCACTGTCTGGCTCCGGGGAGTTTCTGAAAAATCAACCTGATCGTTATATTTGGTATCATCAGAAGTGATGGTGTCAGAATGGAGGAAAACAGCAGTAAGGAGGCTAGACGTCAAGAGAGAAATGATCATGGTAGAATGGAGTGTGGAGAGGATTTGAAGGTGGGACTCATAAAAATTCAAAAATTTATGTAATTTTCTAGCATGGGTGTCTGAGTGGATGTTGACATATTTACCTAATCGGATAGAATAGCAGGTTTTGGAAGAAAGATGGTGCCTCCCTTTCTGGGCTGGTGGGATTTGAACTGCTAGAAATATCTGGGATATAACTGAATATTGCACTCTGGAACTCATAAATTAGTGCTGGACTTGTGGATCTGAGTGTGGTCAGCGAAGAAGGAAAGGTGAAGACGCTAAGAAATACTCAGAGAGTGCCTATGTGGCAGGTGTTTCTCTAATGCTTTGCACATGGTAATCCATGAGACCTGTTCTATTTTAATATCCCTGATTTATAAGTAAGAAATCTTAGAAACAAAGAGGTTAGCTATCTTGTTCAAATTTAGGTAGATGTAGAGGAGTTGGCCTTCAAACCTGGCCTGCCTGGATTCAAAGTCCATTCTCTTGACTATTAAAGGGGTTGAGCATCTCCGACTCAAAAATATGACACATTCCCAAATCGGAAACTTTTTGAGTGCTGAGATGACAAGGGGAAAAATCTACATCTGACTTTATGTAAAAGGTCACAGTCAAAATGCTGCAATACAAACATAAAATTACTTCGAGGCTATATGTATAAGGTTATTGTGAAACGTGAGTGAATTTTGTCTTTAGACTTGGTCCCATCCCCGAGATATCTCATTATGTATACTCGAATATTCCAAAATGCAAAAACTTCTGAAATCCGAGATACTTTTGGTCCTAAGCATTCCAGATAAGGGATACTCAAGCACTACAGGGTCAGGAGCACATAATAAAAGCAAAACGTTCGGATATCAGATCTCTGAGGAAACACCAGTATTTGTGAAACAATAGAGAAAGAAAAAGGCATAAAGGAACCTGAGAACAGGAAATAAGCAGAGCAGAAAAAAGAAATAATTTTATAAAAATAAGAGAAAGAGGATGCAGTGAGCAGAGAGTGATTAACGGTGGGAAATACCGGGGAGAACTGCTCTGTGGAAGCAGAAAGCATCTGCTAAAGTCAACACTTAACAATGTGGTCCTTGCCTTCGACTGCTCACAGATGAAAAAAGACTATGTAAATATACAGAAAACAGTGAGCCTCCCGGTAAACCTCTTTTATTCTGAGCATTCATAATAAAAGGATGAGGTATTCATCAGAGCCATTCTCTCTCTCTCTCTCTCTCTTTTTTTAAAAATATATTTTCCCATAGGGCAGGTGCACTCAAGGGAGAGAGTTGGGAAGTTAGAGATAGACACAGTGAGAGGAAAAGTGAGAAATCACCCCTTAGGGGGATGGCCACATTGCAATCCCATCTCTGTTCTCCTCCTGGGATCTTGGGCACTCCTGGACAGGCACCCCGTGTGAGTTTCAAGTCACCGGGTCGAGGACTCATACCACGGTCAGCCATGTGGGAGACCAGCGACATAACCACTACACCATCTGCTGGCCCAAACACTCAATGCTTTTCTCCTGGACACTAGGTAGATTTTACTTTTCTGCTGTCTTCAAAGATAGGTGAAGCCTTCTGACTTTCTTTGGACACTGAATTATTGAAAGTATGCATAGGTTTACAAGCGGGCACTGTGACTCCTTCAGATTGTCCTCACTGAGGTGCATGCTGCAAACTGAGAGGTACACGGACTACTAGCCCATTCTAGGAGGGGACATTGTAAGGTTAGGGGCCACATCTTGCACATCTTCTTATTTCCAATTCCTGATAGCTAATTAAAGGGTGAAAACAAAGGTTTGATGACTTGGCTATTAAAACTCATCTCCTTCAATAAGTGGTAATGATGCCAAAGAAACAGAAGAAAATAGAGCTTTTATGAAATTTTATTATTATTTAGTGTCATCATGCTTATAAAATAAAACAGACTTAACAGATTAGCAGAATGGGAACTTCAGATAAACTGCAAATAATTTATTTTTAGTACATATATGTCCCAAATATCACCTCCTGTGTTCTGTCTGGCAACCTAGTGATAATCAAATTTCTCAGCATCACTTTGTCCCTATGTATATTTGGCTGAAATTTAATATCTGGTATGATTTCTTTAAGCATTTCCTAATTAAAGCTGGCTAATGAATTATAGCCACAACTTTTAAGTTTTAGTTTTGTCAACAAAAATTCCAATGAAACTTTATTATATCTTTTTCTCTTATAATAATATCAAAGATAGTGATATTTTGAGGACTGTACGGGAGAAAATGATAAAATCTACACTTTTGAGGACAATGTAAATTGATACGTTATTGCAGTTTTCGTGGAGTCAGACTGAGTTCACTGAATACAGTAGCAATGTTGAATAACATGAATCACATCTTATATTATCCTACTCAAGCTGACAAAGAAAGGGGATTTATAGCTACAGCTGCCATTCCCTTACTTAGGCGTTTATTCATCTTTCTTTTTTTCAAATAGAAGTACCTACACCCATTATTTTTATCATTCATCTTGGAAGTTGAAAATGGTAGGATCACATTTTCCTGCACCTAAAGTATACACAGAATTTTCTGAATGGACCTTGGAAATATGTGTTCATTGCAAGTTTGATTATTTCTCTGGTTTCTTCCTATAAGGTGAATTGGCTTATGAACCTTTAGGTTACAAGAATCATGACTTACATATATGTTTATATTCTTGAAAAAAAAATTTTAAGAGGTTTTTGCTATAGGGCACGTGCGCTCACCAGACAGACAGAGCCAGACAGAAAGTGAGAAATCACTCCCCAGGGGGGATGGCCACGCTGCAATCCCTTCTCCTCCATTCTCCTTTCGGGATCTTGGGCACGCACGCACATGCACCCATGTGAGTTTAAGCCACCAGGTCCAGGACGCGAACCACGGTCGACAACATGGGAATCCAGCGACATAGCCATTACACTAACTGCTTGTCCCTATATTTTTGTAATTTTAATTATACAAGGCACTCTGACTATATGTCGTTAATAATGATGAGTAAAAATTGATGGGCTTAATAAAAGACTAAGACCATATCTTATTATTTATCCTTCTGTGTCTTGACATATTATAAGGTAATCTTCCTTAACATGGAAAAGCAGATACATATAAGCACAGTATATGTAAGATGCAGTCTTTAATTTTGGGTATTTTGTGTATAATGCAATGAAGCACCTCATATGTGCTCATTTATTATTAAAGAATTATTTATCTATTTTTTGATTTTATTTTTTTAAAGTTGGTTTATTTCTTGAGAACAAGAGGAGAAAGACCAGCACCCTCAATACAGTCTTGTGCTGCGATCCTTGCTCTCAAGCCTTGCCCAGCTTGCCAGGATCATGGGCATGTGTGCATGCCTGGCATGTACCAGTCAGCCAGCCAGAGAGCCGAACCTTGACCTTTTTTTAAATTACTTTTAGCATTGCAGAGCATTATGTTACCAGAGCAGTACTGAAGTTGGGCCAAATTGTATTTATTTTTATTTTTTAAAGCTTATTTCTTCCATGAGAGAGATAAAACATCTTAAACAGGGTCTTCATCCCATAATCTACATGTGCTCCTGGAATGCTTAGTCAAGTGGGTTCCAGAACATGAACCCAGGGCTTTTCCTACATGAGTCCGTTGTGTTACTGCCGTGCCATTGCCTGGCTCCCCCACCCACCCCCGGCCCTTTTTTTTTTAGAGAGATATTTTTGCTATAGGGTGTGTTCACTTGCTGGAGAGACAGAGATAGACAGAAAGCAAGGAATCATCCCCAAGGGGGGATGGTCACATTGCAATCCCTTCTCCTCTGTTCCCCTCTCAGGATTTGGGCATACATGCACACACACATGCCCAGTGTAAGTTTTAAGCCTCCAGGTCTGGGACTCAAACTGCAGTTGACCATATGGCAGTCCAGTGATGTAACCATTGCACCATCTGCTGGTCCCATGGCTCCTCAAATCTGTGTTTTTAAAACTATTTTAACATGTTCTCATTATAGAGCAACAACTTGTGTTTTTTAATGGTAGATATTATTTCCTATTTTTATTAGTTAGGACATTGGGCTGTAAGAAATAGTACATACTAAAAAGAACAGTGGCTTAAATGATTAAAGAAGTAACCGTTAATTATTCCACAGAAGATAAATCTGGAAACAGGTGGCTTCAGTGTTGGCTCAGCAGTTCCATGACATCTCTCGTCACTGCCATCATCAAATTTGTTGGCCTTGTTCTCATGGTTGCAAGTTGGCTGCTGTAGTTGTAAACATCATGCACTCCTCCCTTTACCAAGTCCAAGGCTTAAACAAGCCATGGGATGAGAATGCCTGAAGATCACTCTCAAAGTTTTGTTTTAATCAGGGAGCAAAATATTTCTCAAATGCTCTCCAGCTGATTTTCTTTCTCTGCAGAATAGACTGAAAGAATCATGCTCAGCTCTCTCAGTTTTGATACGTAAGCTGCTTCAACTTTATTGGCTTCATTAGATTGACTGTCATTTGACCCATTACTAAGGTTTAGTTCTTACTCACAGATTTTGGGAAAAGGAGATTGTAAAGAAAAAGCCACATTTAAAATGTCAGTAGAGGTTTCTTCAGTTCTTAAATTTCTGTGTTTGTGTTGTTAGTTTGAATGAAATGGAGTGTGGTGACAGTGTTATGATTTAAACTGGTTTAGATATTATCTGTATCACATTACCAAATCAAGCCAACATCATGCAGTTTCATTGAGCTGAAAGTTCATATTAATAGTATAATGTAATGATACAAAATAGGTTCATAACTGAGACTAATGTTAGGACCTAATGATCTTTAAAATATTAAATAAAAAAGTTGAACTTTGTAAAACCTTTTACCATTGGAAAAGTGGCTTCGTTTTTTTCTTTGTTTTTTTAATGTAGGTCTTCATAATAGTCTGATTTTATGTTTTTGTATTGGGCATTGAGAAGAATGGAACTGTGAAGAAGCTGGATTAATAAAAGAGGTATAGAGGAAGAAATAATTTCTGAAAAAATTTCTAGTAAGAACCCTTTTGGTGGACCTTGGAAACAACAATGGTGTTTACTTACTTAGAAATAGATGATGGACCCTCAACATTTTGCACTAGCACCTTAAATCAGCCTGGCGAAATTCACAGGTGACAATAGGACGAGGTGTTGTCTAGTGGGCACCAGGGAAAGAAAACTGGGTTTTTGCCTCTATAGGATATTGCAGAAAGCAAATAGAAACATGGCAAAGTTAGAACACTCATGGAAACATAAGTTCTAGAAATAATTTTACAGCCTAAGGAAAGATATATAATAGAAGACATATTAACAGTCCAAACATGTAGCTAAAATTGAGTGTTGTTTTCAGTCATCAATGTTCAGACTGTTAGTATAATTCCAATGAAAAGATTGTGAGTAGATGAGAAAATTGATAGTTATAACTCAATTCTGAGTACACATGCATATTCTGGAGGTTGTGAGGAATAGGGTTTGTTCTGAAAAATATAAACTAAAGCAAAATAATTGTGGCCATTTTATAACGTGTGTATATCTCAAATCATGTTGTACACATTGAATATATAAAATAATATTTATTTGTCAATTATACCTCAAAGATTAAAAAAAAAGAAATTGAAAAGGAAAACTATATCATGAAAGAAGACTACATGTGAAGTTTTCTTACTTTCTGTCTCTTTCCTTTCATCTTCTAATTCTTTCCTGGTATCATAAACAGAAAAAAAATTGAGGTGATTAAAATTTTAGAGTAGTATTTTCTTTGTTTTGAGAAGACTCTAAGAAAATATTTTCTCCTGTGGTATTTGACAAAGGTGTAATAAGTCTTCTTATCAAGTAACTCAAGTTCACAGAATTAAGTCATACTAATATTCTCTAACAAAATAAACATTTAAAAAGCACGTCAGTTCAATATATAGACATATATATAACATGAAATTATAAATTTGTGTTTTTATAGAAATATTACATAAATTTGTTTACAGGAATTAGATGCCTACTCTAGCCCTGATAATTTGTTATGGACTTGGTAAAATAATAACAGATTCTGCACAGCAAAGGAAAGAATCAACAGAGTGAAGAGGGAGAGACAACCTATAAAATGGGAGAAAATGTTTGCAAACTGCATCTAGAAACAGAATGATAACTAGCATATACAAAAAGCTCAAACAATTCAATAGCAAAACTCAAATGATCTGTATCATTTAAAAATGGGCAGATGATTCAAAAAGACATAGAAATAGCTGAAAGGTATGTGAAGACAATGTGCAACATCACTAATTATCAGGGAAACACAAATTGAAACTGCAATGAGATGTCATCCCATTAGAAATGTTATTATCAGGCTGGGAGGTGGCATGGTGATTAACAGTGCTGGATTCCCACATGGCTGACCACGGTTCAAGTCCCAGACCTGGCGGATTCCTTTCTCACTTTCCTTATCTCTTTCTCTCTCTCTCTCCCTCTGTCCCTCTCTGACCAAATTGAAATGAATAAATAAAGTTAAATAAAATAATTCTTTTTTTTTAAAAAAGAGAAATGTTATTACCACCACCTCCCCCCCCAAAAAAAAAATAACAAATGTTGACAAGAATGTGGAAAAAGGGCTCTTTTATATTGTTCTGGGAATGTAAATTAATACAGCCTTTATAGAAATCAGTGTGGAAGTTTGTAAGAGAACTAAAAATAGAGACCAGCAGCTAGTGTGGTGGGCAGCTCGAAAAATCTCAGGTGGAAAAAGGAGGAGAAGGGATTGTGACAGGGCCTTCCCCCTGGGGATTGATTTCCTACTTTCCCTCTCTCTGTGTCTCTGGTGAACACATGTGTCCTATGGCAAAAACCTCAATACAAAAACAACAACAACAAAAACACTAAAAATAAAGCTACTGTGTGATCCAGAAATTCTGCAACAAGACATACATCCAAAAGACATATCTCCCGTGACATAGAGATACCTGCACTACCGTGTTTATTGCAGCACTTTTCACAGTAGTTCAGTGTCCTTCAGGTTAATGGATAAATAAAATGTGGTCTGCACACACAAGTGGAGTACTATTCAGCTGTTCAAAAGAATGAAATTCTGTCATTTCAGGCAACATGGATGTGCCTGGAGGATACTGTTAAGAGAAATAAACCAGACACAAAAGAGAAAAAAACATATTTTCTCAGTCATTATTAGATACTTTAAATGTCCTAATAGAAGTAGGGAATAGAATCGTAGTTAATAAATGCTGGGAAGAGGAGGAGGGAAAGGAATAGGGAAATATTGGTTAATGGATACAAATTAGAGTTAGGTAGAGGAATAAGCTTCAGTGTTCTACAATGGAGTAACTATAGTTAATAAGTTGACGAATATGTCAAAGTAGCTAAAAGGATTTTGAATGTTTCTAACACAAAATAATGATAAATGTTTCAGTTGATGAAACTGCTAATTACTCTGATCATTACACATTGTATTCATGTTCTGAAAAATTGCACTGTGCCTCATAAATATGTATAATTATTGTGTGCCATTAAAAAAAAAGACGAAGATATGATGGCTTCTGTTCTGAAGAAGATTATAATTTAGGAGGGGAGATATATTCAATTGATGGCTTTGCACTGACCTGTGAAGTGGGAAGGACTAGTTCTGGTTTCTTCAAACTCAGTTTCCTGATGTGCAGGGCTTTCTTTGAAAGTTTGATTCAGACAGTAAATTATATTATGCTTGAAGACAAGGCAGTATGTAATCAAATACACTCATCTCTCAGAAAGCATCTTGAACCTAATTATGATGAACAATAAGAGAATGAGTGGAAAGGCACAAGTGGAATATTATCTGTAGATTTCTGGAAGCTGGAGAGAGGCACACAGGCCAGCAGTGTAGTTGTAGATTTTAAGAAGGCAGATTTAGATAGTGCTAGAAAAATGTTCTATTTGTAGTTCAGCTCTCAAAAATGAAATTTTGATAAATATAAGCTAACTAGATGAGAACAAATAAAGGACACAAAGAGAAATTGATTTAATTGAATAAATGGTCTCTTTACATAATGATATAATATGAGCAAGATTTGAATGGAGGAATAGTATGTTGAAGGTATTATGCTCTAATATTGATTCTAGAATGACATCATAGAGACAGACTAAATCTATACTTGAGAGGAAGCTCACAAAAATATTAAGACATATTTTAAAAATGTCCTACCAATCAAAGGGAAGAAATAGGACAATCAATGTCTGTAGCTAGAGGACAATGACATTACATGAAAGGTTGACAATGAGAAAGCATGACTATATTTATTAGGTTGTTTCAACGTGCTCTCTTGTGAAGACTGATTGTCACATTTGTGAAGGCAAGGAGTATTGTTGGTAAGAGAAAAATAAGGCCCAAATCACTATGCTCTGTGAGGCAATATTACAAGGGAAGGTTTCTAGTTCAAGTCTGGAGACCGTCTCTTGTATGCTGGGCACATGTTTGCCCATGATCCAGGGCTAGTTGATAACTGAGGAGCTAAGTCATGAGACCCTCGTGGAGCTGCTATCTCTCTCTCTCTCGTGGAATACATAAACTTATTTTTTAAAAGGTTGAACGAAGTCACAGAAGTCATTAGCACTTTATGTGGGTCAATTTTTTTTTTAAGGGAACTGGTTTTATCACCAAGCATATAGAGAAACTGCAGATGAAATTGTTGAATGGCTATAAATTATTCTGGTGGAATGATGATAAAAGGAGTTCCAGATTAGAGATTGCTATGGTTTGAATAAAGGCTTGTCCTCCAAAGTTTCATGCTTTGGTATTTGGTGCTGAGAGACTGGTGGTGACTGGCTCATGGCAATTGCTTCATGGTGACAGTCTTTTCGAGAAAAGATTAACCATGTCTTGGGACAAGCAGTTGGTGTAATGGCTATGTCGCTGGACTCCCATGTGGTTGACCATGGTTGTAGTCCCAGGCCTAGTGGCTTAAAAACTCACACCAGGTGTGTGTGCATGCATGACCAAGATCCTGAGAGAATGGAGGAGAAGGGATTGTGGCATGGCCATCACTCCTGGGGGGTGATTTCTCACTTATGTCTCTCTCTCTCTGTCTGTCTGGTGAGCACACATGCCCTATGGCAACCCCCCCCCAAAAAAATAAAAATTAACCATGTCTTATAGAAGTCCATGAGTTCTAGTTCTCATACGGAGGAGTTAGTTCTCATGAGGGCTGGTTGCTATAAAAGAGAGAGAGCAGCTCCCTCTTTCTCTGTTTCTGCACACATCCGCAATCCTCTGTGCTTCTATTACCCATGCTCTCAGCCTTCCACCATTTTGTGATACCTTTGGACTTTCCAACCACCAGCACCGTGAGTCACCATAAACCTCTATTCTCTTAAATTCATTCAGTCTCAGGTATTTCTGTTATCAATGCAAAAACAAAGAGAGATGGATTTACTTATTAACTTTTAATTTATTGTAAATTTATTTATTTTTAATGAAAAGAGACATATACCATGAGTAGAGGAGGGAGTATGGAGAGAGAGAAAGGGCTCTTTCTAGCAGAGTTTCACCATGTCACGATCCTCTTGCCTCAGCCTTCCAGTTAGGTAGGACCACAGGCAAGTGCCACGATGCCAGCCAGTTTAGGATGGGCCAGGAACTGAACCTGGGCTGTGGAGTGGCCTTAGCCACTGTAAAGTGGTGCCCTCCCTGCTTGGGCTACTGTAGCAGAGCGTGGATCAAAATTTTATTGTGTTAAATATGTATGTAAATATGGTATAAACTGGGGGAAATATTGAGTTGTTAAAGATACTTTGTGAGTTTTCCAAAAAAAAGAATTTTCTTATTTAAAATAGTCTCTGAGTCCAAATAATACATTTTCCTCACTTTGAAATTGTGGTAGAATCAGTAGAGGAATATATTAAAGGAAGAGACTCTATCACTGCTGGACCCTAATGTAGGGAGCCATCCACATGTGAGAATCTTTGAGGAATTCTTCAATTCACAGTGCCAGAGGGTTCAGACAGAAAGATCAGACATGCATAATTTACAATGTGTGAAAGAACAGTTCTCCTGGAACAGTAATCCTAGCACCCCTCCTGAGTGAGAGGGCAGGTCAGAGAGTGTGTATGAGGGAAGGTCATGGGGCAGATAATTGGGCAATTATCTGTCCTACCAAGATCTGTGGATGTTCACCAATTGAAGGAGCCCACGGATAGGAAATCAACCTTGCATAAGTAAAATGAGGGTGCTCTAAATTAGCTTAAAAGGTAAAATTATGCATCACAGCTGCTTCCAACTTTGGCTACTTCCCCAGACTACTGCAACTTCAGACAGGTAAGTTTAGGTACACTCATCTGTATTTTCACCTTAGCTTTTTGCCCAAGCCTGGAATCGTTAATCAGAGACTCCATGGTCCCAGAAAATACACTTTTCTATTTAATTTAAATTTTTTTTGTTCCATTTTGCTATCGTATCCAGTAAACCAAGTCTGACTGCTTCTACTCATGGTTAATGAAACGAGAAGCAGAGGTTACAGAAGGGAGTTTATTTCTGCAACCGGTTACAGGGAGACAGCAAGGATCAGCAAACTATCTCAGAAAGTGCAGTGTGTGCTCAGTATTTATAGGTAGCTGATGTAAGCACATGCACATCATTCCTCAGTACAAAGTCAGTTGCTTTTGATCAATTATCCTAAGTTCTGATTTTCTTTAAATACTCATTCCCGGTTTCTTACCTAACCATTTCTCAAATAGACCTCCCCATGACTCAGAACTTGGTCAGATTGTTCTCATTAGATGCCTTTCTTAATTTCAAAATGGCTGCTGGCCTGCTGCACCTCAAGCGCCTGCTTCATGATGAGACAAAAACAAAACAAAGCAACATCTTAGAGTCTGTAAGGTGAGCAGTGAGAAAAGTGCTAAATATATAAATATAGTGAGCAGTTCAGAATATTGGGAAGTTTTAAGAAATAAATTTGTTCCTTTTTTTTTTTAAGGGTTTTTGCTATAGGGTGTGTGCGCTCACCAGAAATACAGAGAGAGACAGAGAGACAGAAAGTAAGAAATCACCCCCCAGGGGGGATGGCCATGCCACAACCCCTTCTCCTCCATTCTCCTGTCGGATCTTGGGCACACATGTACACGTGCACGACGTGAGTTTAAGCCACCGGTTCTGGGACTCAAACTGTGGTCGACTAGATGGGGGTCCGGTGACATAGCCAATATGCTAACTGCTGGTCCCTTTCTTTTTCTTTCTTTTTTAAAATAGTAGTAGAAAAGATGAGGCACTGACAGTTTCCACTATGGACCCTAGGGATTTTTTTTTTTTTTTTGGTCAGCTATGATAATTCAGTTTAAACTCTAGATTACTCACATAAATAGACTTGAAAGCAGAAGAGGTCAAAATCAAAAAACTTGTGTTCTTTGTTTGGTACAAGTGAGCCTCTGCTCTGGTGTTGAGAGAGTGTTTACTCATTCTGGGAACACAGTTTTCCAAAGATAATTGCTATAGATCCAGAGATGGATTCTTCCTACATTCTTGTCATGCCATGTCAGTACTATGATCTTTAAGGGGACAGCATGGCACTGAACTAATTCTGTTACTGATTTAGAAAAGGAACTACACCTCTTCCCATGAGAGACAGCTCAAGGCACAGCTGCAAAGGACTCCTGATTCTCCTTGGCATCCGGAGTATCAAGGAGAGTGGACAGAAAGAGAATATAGGGGAGCACAGAGTTTGAAGTTTATTTCGACTTCCTTAGCTTAGTCCTGTGTCATCATCATTAGGCATGTCGGCAGCAGATAACATGTTCCTCAGTTATCTGGTGTTGGATTTGGGAGCAAACAAACTTCAGGAGATAATGTGGAAGCTGTATTTCTATACCCGGCCCTGATTTAGATAATGCGGTCTTTGACCTTAAACATGAAGCCAAAGATGCAATGAGATAAGGCTTTGGAGATTCTTGGGAGGTGGTTGGCAAGTAGGAGGAATGCAATTTGCAGCTAGAGGGTAGACTGGTAGATTAAAGATACTGGACAGTCTTCGTTACTCCTCTCATTGAAGCCTGTGTCCTCACCACTTGATCTAGGTTGGGACTGGCCCTACGTCATTTCCAGATCTAGCCTTTAAGAGTTATGGAAGTGCCTGGGGGGTGATTTCTTGCTTTCTGTCTCTCTGTCTCTCTCTGTCTGTCTGGCGAGTACACATGCCCTATGGCAAAAACAAAACAAAACAAAACAAAAAAAACAAAACCTCTCCCAAAAAAAAAAAGTTATGGAAGTTTCTGCTGCTTTCTTCTTAGTAGCCTGAGTGACCACGTCAGCATTCAACTATGCTGTTGAAGAAGCTCTAAGACTACACTGAGAGGGAGAGAACTGAGCTGTCCTAGTTCATTACTGTGTTGCTAACAGAGATACCCAAGGTTGGTGAATTACAAAAAAAAAAAAGACAAAAAATAGAAGTTTATAATTCTGGTGGCTGGAAAGAACAAAAGCATTATAAACTGGCAAAAGACACAGCATTTACCAGAGTGTGGTCTGTATCCACTTAGCTTTCTCTCTCTCTGCTATTCTGGTCTCATTATTTCTGCTTACATACCCACCAATAACTCTATCATAGGGACCCTGCCCTAATGACATTATCGTACCCTGGGACACCATGAAGGAATTAAGTTATCACTTAATACCTTTACGATACAGTCACTCCTTAAGGTATGAATTTCTGGGGGGATATCCAGTCATCATTCCCTAAGAACAAACTCCAAAACATGAAACTCTGGAGAAAAAAAATGAGACCCCAACCGTAGCATTACCTGAGCCCTGCCTCCTGGCTGTGCTTGCCCAATATGTAGAGCAACCCCAGGAGTGTCTATATAAAGCTAGGAGAAGACTGATGGTTTCTGTAAACAGAAGTTTGCATCCCCCCAGATTCAAATGTTGAAGCCCTAATCCCTAATATATGATTTGAAGGCAGAGCCTTTGGAAGGTAATTAGGTCACATCAATGCACCCCTCCTAAATAAGACTGTTCCTTTATAAGAAGAGACACTAGAGAGAGCTCTCTCCCCCATGTGAAGATACAGAAAAAAGGTGACCATCTTCAAACTAGGAAGTGAGCCTTTGCCAGAGCCTTTGCCAGCCTTTGAGCTCTCCTCGGGCCTTAATCTTGGTCTTCTCAACATCCAGAGCTATGAGAGTAAGACGTTTCATATTTAAGTCATCCAGGCTATGGTATTCTGTCATAGTAACCGAAACCGACTAAGGCAATGGCACTACAATATTTCTCCCCCTCCTGAACTCCACCATAGCCATGCCCTGTTTGACCAAAGATATAATGGTATGCTTAATGTGTTCAGAAAATAAGTTGGGGGAATGTTGATGGTTTCCTTATTCTGATTTCTCTGAGGTAAAATTTTCTTTGAAATTTCCTGACTTTTCTGAACCTCACACTATAAATGAAAATGTTGTAGGGGAGAACAGAGTTTGTATCGTTAAGTGTCTTCTGCCTCCTGTCATGGTGCGCAACCACTGACTGTAGGAAGCACATGGCTCATTTCCTACTCTCTGCCATGGTGGCAGGCCTCCGTGGACACTTCTGCTGAGCATTCTAGTACGAAGACTGTGTGTGGACGCCCATTGCTGCCACATGGGTGAGCCAATGCTTCCTTCACCTTTAGCAGTAATAAGGCTGATATTTTGACCTCTGATTCCTTGTTCTATGGTGTTTCTCTCAATTGGTTCTAAACTTTTAAGGAGAAAAGGAATGTTAGTGGTCTCTTTAAACCAAATGTCTATGTGCTTCACTACTAAAAAAATAAAAACATAATCAAAGGCATGTGACTAAGATGGGGTTTAGAAATAGCACATGAGAAGAAGATATACATCTTTCTGTTCAACAAGTGTCTGAACAATGTTGATGCCATTTAGCCCGTCAGTAGCAGCGGGTGGCCTAGGAAACCCTCTCTGTGCCGGCCACTTCACAGCAGCCACTTCACAGTGCAGCTACTTTTGCTAAACTAACAGATGATATTCTTTAAGAGCTGATTGGTTTCACTGGAACAGACTCAAACAAAGTGTCTTGGATAATGACAAGATAAAAACTTTGGCCAGTGGAGAATATTGGAAGAAGTTAGAGACACTTAGCTTTGAGAAGGGCTGGCTTGTGGGAATATGAGAACTTTCTTCTGATTCTAAATGTTTGTCATGTAGAAGAAGAATAAACCTTTTTAAAGGAACCCCTGACTATACTTGCAAGTTTAAAGAAAACTGATCTGGCTTAAATCTATCATCATCCATCAAATAAAAAGAGTATTCTTAGGAGATGCTGAAAAACCTCTAGAGGTTTTTAAGCATTGATTGAGCAACGGTTTGTAAGCAATAATTTAGAGGACATCCAAGTACCAGATAGCAGCTGGGAAATCTCTAACATCTCTTTAAGCTCTGAACTTTTTAATCTTTTAATTCTTTGATTTAGACTATGTGATACAGTCAGTTCTGCAAACAGTGGTCATGGGACAGATGGAGGTAGTAGGTATTGCTGATGGAAGTTGCCCGAGCTTCCCAAAGAGATCTCATGGTCAGATGCGTTCACTTGGACATCTGCCCTAGACTAAGCCTCAGCATCACACACGTGGGATTTTATCATTCTGCCAGTGTTTATTGGACTCAGGAAAGCTTACACACGCTAATGAAGTTTACATGAGATTGGTCCATGACGCCAAAATGCCAATTAATCATTTATGATGAGGAATATACCTAGTAATGGAATATATATTCAATTCCTCTGGTCAACATCTCTCCTTGTATGCACATTATATTGGAAGCCAAATTAAAATCAGACTATTGTTTGGCGAGTCAGTGGTCAGAACAAGATGAGATACCTCTAGGACAGTCATCTGTGATGGTATCAAGCCACCAGAGTGGGACGCCCCATCATCTGCACAATGATACAAACTGCCCCCTGGGTAGAGCAGGTCTTTTATCAATGCAGCCTTTCCCTTGGTCTGCATTACTGGAACTGCCTGTGCTTTTCATTCAGCTCTTCCCTTTCCTAGTCTTGGGACATGCCACTGCTTTGAACTTCCTTAGTGATAAGAAGACAGGTTGCCTATGTTTTAATTCAGGTTCTGATCCTTTACTACTGAGGTTTCTTAGGCAAGTTCATTAACCTTTTTTCTTTTTTTTCAGTTGTCTAAAATTTTGGAGGAGAATAGAGATTGGGCTATGGTATGGCCATCCTCCCTCCAGTGGAGGGTGGAGGTGATTTCTCACTTTCTATCTCTGGCAAACGCATGGCTCTGTAGCAATGAAACAAAAAGGAAAAACAAACAATAATCCCCATGATGACCCACAAAAATAGTGCCTCTGTATTGTAAAGATTAAGTGAGTGAATGTGTATAAAGAGCTTTCAACGATCTTTAAATAATATTTGGCACATGTTAGGTAGTCACCTATTAGTTATTATTAACATTATTATTATTTTTACTAAAATTTCAGCCAAATTACAGCTATGCGATCTTTATTTGGAAGTACTTTGGATTTATTTAAGTAAATTTTGCAAAAATATTTTAGTTAATTTTTTTGTTGACATTGTGATTTGATTCATGTGGTAAAGTCACTGGCTTTATTCCAGTGCTTTTAAAGGGCACTTCACTATTTTCTGCTCATGTGCACTTGTGCCAACATCAGTGTTTAAACAGAAAGAGACAATGTTACCAAAGGCTGTGATAAATCAAGGGACATTTCAATATAAAATGAGTGTTAAATTTATGGCATAACTGGAAAAATACCTAACAAGTCATATAAAGTGCATCAAATATTTTTGAAGAAGGGCATTTTGAATGTACAGTAAACTCATATTTTATGGCACTGAATTTTCCTCTAAACATTAATGCTACATCTGGAAATATTTTACTTGGAAAGTAATGATTCTCTGGTAATAATTTGGCACAGAGTTTAACTGAGTAAAATAAATAAATAAATAAATAAGCAAACAAACAAAAATATAATGTATTTCTGTCACCAAATTATTTACTGTCCTACCTGATATAAGTGAGGTACTAACTAGTGAGGTACTACTAACTAGTGGATTTATTTTCCTATTTAACCCTCCCATCTGATAAGATGTTCTTCCAATCTAACATGGATGACTTGGCTACTTAACTACTAAACTAAATATATAAATGTATAATTATTATATAGCAGTAAAGAAGGATGAAATCCTGTCATTCAAGTCAACATGGATGGACATATAAAAATTAATTCTACTTGAAATAAGCCAGGAACTGAAAGACAAATGCTTTATGTTCTTGCATTACCAAAAGCTAAAAATTTCAATTGTGTAGAAGTGGAGAAGATAGAGAGAACTTGGTTAACAAATACAAGAGTGTGGTGGATAAATGGGATGAGTTATGGAACACTGTAGTTACAGAATACTTTAGAGTAACTAGGATTAGTCTGCTAGAGTTGAAGACAGTCAAAAGTATACTTCAATATAGCTAGAGAGGATTTTGAATGGTCACAATACAAACTAATGATAAATGTATGAGATGGTGGATTTGCTTATTGCCATGATTAGATTATTTCATATTGTATTAGGTTGTCTGGAAAGTCATGACATATTTTGCTATGCAGAAATGTGTAATGATTTCCCTGATGACCCAGTACATGAAGGGAGTCTTCGATTAGTTCATAGAAAGTGTGTACTACAAAAAACTGATTTTGAATTTTTTTTTTTTTTGAGAGGTTTTTCGCTACAGGGCGCATGTGCTCGCCAGACAGACAGAGAGAGACATAGAGACAGAAAGCGAGAAATCACCCCCCAGAGGGGATGGCCACGCCGCAATCCCTTCTCCTCCATTCTCCTCTCGGGATCTTGGGCACGCACGCACACGTGCCCGGCGTGAGTTTTAAGCCACTGGGTCCAGGACGCGAACCGCAGTCGACTATGTGGGAGTCCAGCGACATAGCCATTATGCTAACTGCTGGTTCCCATGATTTTGAATTTTTTGAACCAAAATAAATTTGTACCTTAATTTTATTTTCCATGAATTTTTGAAATTCTCCTTGTATGTATATTGAAAAGCCACACTGTACTCCATAAATATGTATGACTATTATGTTTAAATTAAAATTATTTTTAAAATTCTAATAAGTGAAATAATTGGTCATTTTGAGTTTTGGATCTGTCTTGTATCTAGTACATTGCATTGCAGAGAAAATTGATAAATTATTTTAGAATTGAATTAATGACAACTTACTATTATATTTACATTTTATGGTTTAATGTGGAATGATAAACCTACTGATAAAATTCTTACAGTTATTGTTTTTCTAGTAAAGGAAATAAATTAATACCAAACTATATCTTCTCTCTTGCCAAAAATTCTCTGATTATATGGTTGGCCAGCTTTAACAATACAAACTAAGAACCTTGAAATGGAGTGAAACAAACCAGCTTATACAGGAATATAATTTGTAGCTTTTATTATAATAATCTTTCCATTAGAATTAATTTGTTGCTAACAATATGGCCTACAAAGATTGGCTTTTTATTTTTATTATTAAAAATTTTGTTGTAGGGCACATGAACCTGGTGGAAAGAAACAGAAAGTGGGAAAGAGCCACCATGATGCATGTTCATGCTGCAATCCCTTCACCTCCATTTCTTTCATCTATTGGGATTTTGGGCATACACTTGGAGTGAAGTTTATTTGAAGCTGCCAGGTCTAGGACTTGAACCACACAGTCAACCATGTGGAAACCAGCTTCTTTAACCACTACATTGTATTAGGTTGGAAAGTCGTGATATATTTTATTATTATTACTATGTTGCATCTTTTCTAGAAAATTTTATAGTGAAAAGCTGAATTTATTGATTTTTTTAAGAGAGAGATTTTGCTATCAGGTGCGTGTGTGAGACAGAGAGACAGAAAGCAAGAGATCACCCCCCAAGGGGTTGGCATTGCCTCAATCCTTTCTTGATTTTCCTCTCAGGATTTTTTGGCATTGCCTCAGTCCTTTCTTGATTTTCCTCTCAGGATTTTGGGCATGAACGCACATGTGCCCAGCAGAATTTCAAGTCCGGGGTCCAGGACTCAAACCATGGTTGAACATGTGAGAATCTAGCAATGTGATCTAGACATCAGTTTCAGTGAAGGGCATTGCCATACGGCAGGCTGCTTGCTGCTTAAAGCTGTGCAGCAGTGACCTGTGGTACATCCCCTCCACCACTCGCCTTTGAACTCTCAGGTGTGTTGCTTGGGACTTTAAGAAGATCTTGTGTGGGGTCCAGGACTCAAACCATGGTTGAACATATGAGAATCTAGCAATGTGATCTAGACATCAGTTTCAGTGAAGGGCATTGCCATACGGCAGGCTGCTTGCTGCTTAAAGCTGTGCAGCAGTGACCTGTGGTACATCCCCTCCACCACTCGCCTTTGAACTCTCAGGTGTGTTGCTTGGGACTTTAAGAAGATCTTGTGCCTCTCCCCACCTAATTTGGACATCATTCCAGCAAATGGCCTGCCACTTACAGCTGGAAGCTGTGTATCAGAGACCTGTGGCTCATCAGACCCTTTCTATATTCCTGAATTAAAGCTCATCAGCTTGGTCTCAGGCACACCTGTTCTCCAGAAACTGGTAGGTCTTTGAATCATCCAAGACCAGTGACGACAGTGCAGGTTGCTGGTGAGCATCAGGGAGGTCGAGCAGCAGAAAGATCGTCAGTCACCTACCCCTGCAAGCCTTTGAACACTTAGAATTAACTCGAAGAATTTAGGAAGGAACATATAAATCACAAGATGACTAGAAATCATCACAGAGGCATAAGAAAAAAGAACAACCATGAAAATATGTCCACCCAATTCCTCATCATCCACAGACAACACAGTTGAAAATATGTCTCCCCCAATTCCTCATCATCCACAGACAACACAGTGGAACTCATGGAAGTGTCAGGTAAACAATTCAGAATATTTATATTAGCCAAACTAAATGAGATGAAAGAGAAAAGAGACAATGACCTCCAGGAGAAGAGGAAGTCCTTTCATGATTTAAAAGAAGAAAGAGACACCATAAAAAAGAATCAAATGGAATTGTTAGAGATGAAGATTGTGACACAGGAAATTAAAACCTCCTTCAAAAGTATTAAAAGCAGATTAGATCATGTAGAAGATCAAATCTTGAATGTAGAAGACAAAACCTCTGACCTAGAAAAATTATCAAAAAGACTCAGAAAACAACCAAGAAAAGTGAGGACAATACACGAGAAATACTAGATACCATTAAGTGTCCAAACATACAGATAATTGGTATCACAGAAGGTGAAGAAAATAAGCACATTGATAATTTATTCCATGAAATCCTGGAAGAAAACTTTCCAAACCTACAGAGGCATTCAAATATCTAGACCCAAGAAATACAAAGGACCCCAAATAAAATCAACCCAAGAAGATTTTCTCCAAGGCACATGATAGCCAGACTGACCAAAACCACAAAGACAAGGTACTAAAATTGGCAAGAGAAAAAAGACAGGTTACTTGCAAAGGTTATCCCATCAGGTTAACATTGGATCTCTTGTCAGAAACAATGTAGGCAAGGAAAGAATGGGCAAATATAGTCAAAGTGTTAAATGAAAAACAATTTCAAACAGGATTACTATAACCAGCAAGATTATGGGAAAACAGATAAAAACATGTATGGATAAATAAAATCTGAAAGAATTTATCAGCTCTGGACCAGCTCATCAAGAAGTTCTGAAGGGAGTGCTATACCAGGAAAATGAAAGGAAGACTGACAGGTATAAGAGAACAAAGTACAAGGAAGAGAATGGCTCACTAAATGATAGGAACATATCCGAAATATCGATAATAGCATTGAATGTTAATGGATTAAATTGTCTGATCAAGGGACAGAAACTGACTGAATGGATAAAAAACCAGAAGCTCTATCTGTTGCCTACAAGAAACACACCTTATAGATAAAGACATACATAGACTGAAAGTGATGGGCTGGAAAAAGGTATACCGTCCCAAAGGAAATCAGAAAAAGGGCTGGAGTTGCGATACTGATTTCAGACAAAGTAGGCTTTAAGACAAAAATTGTAAGAAGAAACAGAGGAAATTATATAGTGGCAAAAGGGCTAATTTATCAAGAAGATATAATGTGTATACATTTCTATGCACCCAACTCAAGAGCACCTAAATATGTGAAGGACTGCTGGAGCTAAAAGGAGAGATAGGGTGCAATGCTATAATTGTTGGGGGTCTCAACACCCCATTATCTCCTTTAAACATATATTTAGATGGAAAATAAGCAGAGAGATTCAGGACCTAAACAATACTATAAATCAAATGAACTTGACAGACATCTATAAAACTGTCCATCCTGAGACTACAAAATGTACATTATTCTCACCCCGTCATGGAACCTTTTCAAAGATTGACCATATGATAGGGCACAAATCAAGCCTTTACAGACTCAAAGGGATAGAAACTGTATCCAGCATCTTCTCCAACCATGGTAGAATTAACCTTGATATTAATTTCAGAAAAATCCTTGAAAATATACAAATACATGGAAACTAAAAAACTTACTTCTGAATGACTTCTGAACTGAAGAAATTAAGTCTGAAATCAAAAGATTTATAGAAATAAATGATAATGGGTGCACGGGTTTCCACAATCTATGGGACACTGCAAAAGCAGTCATAAGAGGGAAAATCATAGCAATTAGTGCACATAGGAAGAAGATGGAATGGTGGCAAATAGACAACCGAGCATCATGCCTCAGGGAATTGGAAAAACAACAACAAAAGTCCCCAAAGTACCAGGAGAAAAGAAATAATAATGATTTGAGTAAAAGTAAATGAAATAGAAGATAAACAATATAGAAAATAAATGAAAGCAAAAGCTGTTTTTTTTTTTTTTAAAGATGAACAAGATTGACACACCATTAGACTGATTAAGAAGAAAAAAAAGAAATCAGATAAATATGTAATGAAACAAACAATATTACAATAGACACAATAGAAATACACATTAGAGGAGTTTAGTGATGTAGCCAATATGCCGTCTACTGGCCTGAAAAGCTGTATTTTTTAACCTATATCTGTACATATGAAATCATTTATTGAACGTTCACCTTGACTCACTGCTAGCATGCTTTGTAGGGGGAATCCAGTAGTGAGTGTAATTCATGTATCCTTCCCTCTGCAAGTTTATATTCTTAAATACGGAGAATGACTAAAACTGATACCAGAGAGCTGGTGTGCTTGATAAATGATATAAAGAGTTTCTTCATGATGAATTAAAAAAAGTTGAACTCATAGAAGTAGGGAGTAGAATGGTGGTTACCCGAGGCTGGGGGTGGGGAATGGGAGATGCTGACAAAAGGTTATGAAGTTCAGTTAGACAGGAGGAATCTGTTGTTGAAATGTATTGCACAGCAAAGGCCACCATAGTTTATAATAATGTATATTTCAAGAGTGCTTAAAAAGTAAATTTTTTATTTTTTATTTTTTTATTTATTCCTTTTCTACATTAATTCACTATACACCATCACAACACACAAATGAATTTTCCATCCAAAATACACTGTGCATTGGCTCAATCAAGCACATCAACATACATGTTCTCAGCAAAATAATTTTCCAATTCTTATGTCCTGCATACCTTGCCTTTTGTTTTGCCATC
>NW_006159635.1:891982-893463 GCF_000334495.1 Tupaia belangeri chinensis
GGGGGGTGCAGGGCCCGCCGCCTCCGCTGCCACCCCCGCCACCGCTGCGCGGGCGGGGCCTGAAAAGTAAATTTTAAACATTCTCACTACAATAAAATAGGTATGTGAGACATGAATTTGTTAACTAGCTTGATTTAATAATCACTTCACAATGTATACGTCAAAATATCATATTGTGCCCTTTGAATATAGACAATTAAATAAATTTAATTAAAATAAAGTTAAAAAGAAAATATGTCAATAATCTTAATTTATGAAGATGTGCTATAGATTCCTAGAAGGGAGATTCTGGTTTCTTTTTGTATTTATCTAATGAGCATCTGTTGTCACCATCTATGCCACCTCCAAGTTTTTTAGTGGTCTGGAAAACTAAATACATTGATAGACATTTACATTTGCTTAAAGACAGAAAAATATAGGGACTAGCACATGTCATAATGGTTATGTTGCTGGATACCCACATACAGGCAGTAATTCGAATCCTCGGCCTGGTGGCTTCAAACTCATGTGGGGTGCATGTGTGCCCAAGATCCCAAGCAGACAGTGAAAGAGAATGGATTGTAGTGTGGCCACCCCCTCCTGGGGGGATGGTGATTTCTCACTTTCTGTCTGTCTGTCTCTTTGGTGAGCACATGTACCCTGTAGCAAAAATCTTTCTAAAATAAAAACAGAAACAAGTCAGAAGAATACATACTCCTTAATTTGAATTCACTAAAAAAAAAAAAAAAAGAAAATCTTCAATTAAAACTTCTAGAGAAGTTAAAAATTGTAAGAAAGACAATTATTTTTCTTATAGGATAATTTAAGCTAAGCCTTTAAACCTGATTTTAAATCTATTTAAGAATAAACTAAAATTTATTCCAAGAAATGAATGTGTGAAAGTTTAAAATACACTCCACTTGTTATTCTGGAAATAGATGCATTTGGATATTAATATCTAATGACTAAAAACTAAACATAAAAACCTACTAAAACCATTATTTTGCTACTTGAATTATCATTGAGTAATATTTAGTGTCTGATTTTTATTTTGAAAAATTTTTTTTGTTTATTTCTTTCATGAGCAAGAGAGACAGAGACAGAGACAGAGACAGAGACAGGCTCCAGCAGCTCTCAGCAAGTCTGCTTATTAGCCAGGAATAACTGAGTTTTAGAAAATAAAAGGATCTGTGTCTGCCTCCACACTCACCCCCTAAAGCCAGGTGACATGCACCCCCCGACACGTACACGCTAAGCACCTACTGTGTGCTGTCTCTGCTGTTCCATGGCATCTTGGTCACAGATCCTGCCCTCTGGTGCTTCCTGCCACCAGGGAAGGACAGCACTGGGAAGGATGCCTCACTGCCAGGTGAGAACCAAACCATGCCTCCCGTGCTTCTCCGAGGCCAGTCGCTCGCATCTCACCCGGCCCCTGCCGGCCTTTCTGCGTATGTGGCTGCGGTGGGGCTTACCTTCCTACGCTGGTGATGCGGCTCAGCATG
>NW_006159635.1:893844-928278 GCF_000334495.1 Tupaia belangeri chinensis
GGGGGGTGCAGGGCCCGCCGCCTCCGCTGCCACCCCCGCCACCGCTGCGCGGGCGGGGCCTGAAAAGTAAATTTTAAACATTCTCACTACAATAAAATAGGTATGTGAGACATGAATTTGTTAACTAGCTTGATTTAATAATCACTTCACAATGTATACGTCAAAATATCATATTGTGCCCTTTGAATATAGACAATTAAATAAATTTAATTAAAATAAAGTTAAAAAGAAAATATGTCAATAATCTTAATTTATGAAGATGTGCTATAGATTCCTAGAAGGGAGATTCTGGTTTCTTTTTGTATTTATCTAATGAGCATCTGTTGTCACCATCTATGCCACCTCCAAGTTTTTTAGTGGTCTGGAAAACTAAATACATTGATAGACATTTACATTTGCTTAAAGACAGAAAAATATAGGGACTAGCACATGTCATAATGGTTATGTTGCTGGATACCCACATACAGGCAGTAATTCGAATCCTCGGCCTGGTGGCTTCAAACTCATGTGGGGTGCATGTGTGCCCAAGATCCCAAGCAGACAGTGAAAGAGAATGGATTGTAGTGTGGCCACCCCCTCCTGGGGGGATGGTGATTTCTCACTTTCTGTCTGTCTGTCTCTTTGGTGAGCACATGTACCCTGTAGCAAAAATCTTTCTAAAATAAAAACAGAAACAAGTCAGAAGAATACATACTCCAAACAGAAAAAAGCCAGAAGAATACATCCTCCTTAATTTGAATTCACTAAAAAAAAAAAAAGAAAATCTTCAATTAAAACTTCTAGAGAAGTTAAAAATTGTAAGAAAGACAATTATTTTTCTTATAGGATAATTTAAGCTAAGCCTTTAAACCTGATTTTAAATCTATTTAAGAATAAACTAAAATTTATTCCAAGAAATGAATGTGTGAAAGTTTAAAATACACTCCACTTGTTATTCTGGAAATAGATGCATTTGGATATTAATATCTAATGACTAAAAACTAAACATAAAAACCTACTAAAACCATTATTTTACTACTTGAATTATAAAAACTAAGAACATAAAAACATACTAAAACCATTATTTTGCTACTTGAATTATCATTGAGTAATATTTAGTGTCTGATTTTTATTTTGAAAAATTTTTTTTGTTTATTTCTTTCATGAGCAAGAGAGACAGAGACAGAGACAGAGACAGAGAGAGAGAGAACAAGAGTGAGAACCCAACAGGGTCCTGAGATCATGAACCAACCGCAGGAACATAAAAACATACTAAAACCATTATTTTGCTACTTGAATTATCATTGAGTAATATTTAGTGTCTGATTTTTATTTTGAAAAATTTTTTTTGTTTATTTCTTTCATGAGCAAGAGAGACAGAGACAGAGACAGAGACAGAGAGAGAGAGAACAAGAGTGAGAACCCAACAGGGTCCTGAGATCATGAACCAACCGCAGTTTCAGTCAGCCCAAATTATGGACCTGCACATGCCCAAGATACTCTGGGAAGTGTGGGAGCATAAAGGTGGAACCCTCCCATGTGGTCATCCATGTGGAGTTTCATATTTCACATCTTGCTACCACTGCCCCCTCTCCCAAAGGCAGTTTCTGTCTCATAATTTGTTCATTCACAAATGTCTGCTCAGGGCCGGGCAAAATCTGGACTCTTAGAATTCAGTGGTGAAGGACCCTAGAACTTTTCTGCCTCCTGAGAGCATGTTTTCTAGTAGCAGGAGATCGTATAATTACAGATGACATAAATGCTCTCAGTAAAATGAATATGATTATGTTCATTTTATCGTATGTAATCAGGAGGCCTAATCTAATAAGATAGTCATTTAGCACTAAACCCAGACCTAAAGGCTGACAAAGAGCCAGTCATGCAAAGAATCAGGGAAGAACGAGCCTATCATAAAGTGGCTTCCTCTTCTCCATGTGTTATGGATACTGTCCCTGCCAAAAATACACTCACATTTTTGTTAGAAAGTAGAAATCACATTTCATTATATACCTAGCCTTACTTGGAATGAATGCAACTTTTTTTCCCAAATAAATCATATGCTTAATAAGGTGAAAATATGCATTTTAAAATAAAGAGTAATTTGCATTAAAATAAAATGAAGCTTGTAAAGTTCAATTGCCTATAATCTCACTAAGCCATTCTGAAATGTACTTTTATCGAATTTCAATGTGTTCCAGTATGACTGCATAAAGCCACATCCACTGAGTGAGGAAAAAGAGCAAACCTGTAAAAAAACACGTTCGGAAAGATGTTGTTTTTAAGTGTAGTGACAGTACAAAGAGGGATGATGCGTGAACTTAGTAAGGAATGTGTCTTGATAATAGAGTTTACCAGGACTGTGCACTTTTTCCATATCCTGTGCTTCTAAACATAGCATTGGGTCAGAACCATGCATCATGATTTCTAGTTCCTACTATGCTGTTCGGCCTCTCTTTCACAATAGATTTATTTCAAAATTTGAGAAAAGAATTATGGTAGTTGTGATGGGGTTTCTGAGAACGTGTCTGGCCCAGTATTTTTCACTGGGGAATTTCCTAATATACTTCTGGGCAAAATGGTGCAATGAGGGCTGGATAATGACAATAGCATTAGGCAGACGTAACTGATTAAGTCACTGCACCTCAGATTGATTTTTCACTTCATTGATGTCTCCTTTGAGGACTATTTCAAAATTTTAATAATTGTTAGGGGAAAAGGTTAATAGTTTTTGAGCAGTTATTTGGTTCCTTTTATTTTAACATATTATCTGCCACATTCAAGGCACCATTGTCCGATGGTTCAAGTTAATGTGTGATGTGTTATATCAGTAAATCCACAGAACCATCAGTGAGATCGGCAAAAACACTCACACTTCATACTTTGCTAGTCCACTAGGTTCTGCTACTCGGCCCAAGGCTGTATTTGTGCAACATCATCTTTTTTTTTTTTAAATTTTAGTTTTTAATTCAAGGTGTGAAAGATAAACTTTGCTCTTTGTATTATCTGTATTCCTGTATTGCTTCTGAAGACAAGCATCTGAGTTCTTTCTCCGTGATGTGATGGAGATATTTTTTGATCTCTGAAGTAAATGTTCTTATCTTTAAGAAGTGGACATTGATCTCTACCATATAAGTCCTTTCTTAAAATTTATTTTAATGAATATATGAAAAATGTTTATATAATAATAATTATAATGCCAATCATAAGTAGTATTAATTAATCACAAAGCAATGATTAGAATACCTAACACATACAATTTGTCATTTCTACTTTCTTTCTTTTTTTTTAGAATTATTTTATTTTAACTTTATTTATTATTATCATTATTATTTTCCAGTTTGATCAGAGAGAGACAGAGAGAGAAAGAGAGAGAGAGGAAGTGAGAAAGCAAGCCACCAGGTCCAAGACTTGAACCGTGGTTGGCCATGTGGGAGTCCAGCACCCTTAACCACCATGCCACTTGTCGGCCCCCATCATTTCTATTTTCTGATGGCACAGATGATACAAGAAGAAATAATGTGTGGACAACTCTTTGCACTCATCTGGACTCTCAGCACAGCATTTGAAATGGCTTTAGGATTGATTTGTTCTTCCGTTGTCACAGCCAAGGAAGAGTGCTATGGAAAGTTTAGGAATATTAATGACAGCCCACACTCTTTGCCATAGCTGTTCATGTGCTTTTAACATTAACCCGCACCATCTCACTTCATTCCTAGACTCGAACTATGGTCGACTACATGGGAGTTCAACAACAAAGCCATTACGCTAACTGCTGGTCCCTGAAAAGACATTTTCTAAGCTGATAAATTTCAACAAAATATTTCTCTCATGATACAAAACTATTTTCAATATTATTTCTGCATTTTGGAATTACTATACCAGGTCACAGGTAAAATTTCTCACTTAAGTCTTACAATTCTAATGCCACAGAATTAATGTCAGGGAGCATTTGTAATGACAGGCTAATATTACGAAAACAATTTCATTAAACCTGTCTTTTGTATTTGATGTTTGAGTCATTAATAATAAAGATTAGTTTCTTTGTAGGCCACAGTAAAAAAAAAATAATTGTGCTATAATTGTTTCATGAACCAGACTTCTTTTAATTCCTGATAGATTTTGGTTAGTGAAGGTCTGTGATTAAGACAATTGTTGAATGCTTAGTAGTCTTTGTACAATGGAGAAAAAAAAATCAGTAGATGATATTACCCTCTGGCTATGAAATTCAAAGTCAGTTAATAGATTTCTTATGTGGATGATAATAAAAAGAATATTACATGGACTAAGCTCATTTCTACATAATGCGAATTCCACTGCTTATTCAGTGTCATTATTCAAAGGAAAAAAGTCAAGAAGATAAATTGAAACAATTAGATGAACTCAAGTATTTGGGAGAAAAATGTTTCCACTAAGTTCCCTTCTAACGCTACTTCTTTACTTATTTTCTATTCTCTCCCATTTTAGCAAAAAATGAGTGGATGTGATCCGCCAAGCATCTACTGATCATGTAGAATGTTAGTATATGCAAACTGGAACATATAGATTATACATAGTCTCATCTGAGGCTTAAAAAAAACTGTAGTGTGTGCTTGCTCTTAAAATATCTTTCTTGGTAAAGTTGCAAGAGATTGGATTAGCTTGAGGTTGATCATGGTGGAAGTATTTACCTCATGGGAATTAGTAAATAATATGTATTAGAGCTCCTTTTCCCAAAGGCTGTTGCATATTAAACATGAACCATAAAACACTTATAACAAAATAAGTAGCAAGACAGAAGTTTGAGATGGGTTTGGGTGTGCAGTATTTGGCAGGAGCTCTTCATATTGAATGGGAGTGAAGATGGGTGGGAGTTTTCCTGTTGGTGTTCTTGAAGAGAACATTAAATGGTGAGCAGAAGTAGGGCCAGCTGGTGGCATAGTGGTTAAGGTGCTGGACTCTCACGTGACTGACTGCAGTTCAAGTCTCAAAAAATCACACCAGAGGTGTGTGTGTGTGTGCGCACGTGTGCGCGTGCCCCAAATCCCAAGAGGTGAATGGAAGAGAAGGAATTGTGCCATGACCATTGCTGGGGGATGGGGGGCAGTTATTTCTTGCTTTCAGTCTCTCTGTCTCTTTCTGTCTTTCTGGTGAGCACACGCTCCCATAGCAAAAATATATCTCTCAAAATAAAAAAAAAACAAAAAAACAAAACAAAGAAAAACATGATGAGCAGAAGGGCAAAGGAAATGAAGTGTCATAGTAGAGCACAGTTTTTTTGTTTTGTTTTGTTTTGTTTTGTTTTTTGGTGAAATGCTTAATTCATCATGGCTTCTGAATAAAGTATTTAGAAAAGAAGTAGCAGTGAGAGATGGCATTTTAGTGGAATGATAATGAAGTCACAAAGGACTTGTATGTTGAGTCATGAAGAAATGAAAATTATATTTGTCCCGGACCTCAATTTCTGAATCCTCAAGCAACCCCTTGACTTGTCTGTGTCCTAAGACTGTTGAACAGGCTCTTCTATAGAGGACAAAGCAGTGGAATGGAACTGATGTTTTAATTTGGAACTCCAGCATGTTCTGATGGGGAACTATGATATGAACTATGATATGGACCAATGTGAGTGATTACATTTTCTTTGTGCCTCTACACATAAGCAAATTGAGTAATTTTACTTTGGTTCCTTTCTCTAAGGCTCTTTTCTAAGCCTTTTTTTTTTTTTTTTTTTTAATATTACCCTTCCTGTCAAGAAGAACCTAGAAAAGAGTAACTCAAAAAAAGAAAGTAAAATGGATCATATCCTAAAGTTTAGAAAATCTTCCAGGTGGATGAAAGTTTTAGATCAACTTTCCAGGTAAATGAGAATAAAATCCCCTAATGAGAAATACAAAAGAGAAAAATCCCAAGAAAATTTGACTCCAAAGGAGGGGAGGTGGGAAATGAATATCAAGAAAGCAAAAGCCCAAGTGAAATAAATCATCTTGAGCATATTTTAACCCTTTTGCACATTACAATGAATGTTTTAACCATCTAACACCCTGTCCTAAGTAACTGGCCCAAGTATTCAGCTCTCAGTGGAGGCCTGAGTATCTCAAGAAGAATGTAAAGACGTGAGTCAAGGTAGAAACCTCTAGAACTCAAAGTTACAAAACATCCAAGTGTAGATATTAAGTATATAATTATAGATAGTTCATTTAATTTTCTCTATAAACCTTTGCTATATTATTTAGATATTACTACTAGTACCATTTTACAGGTGGGACTGAAGTGTGGAAGGATTGAATAATTTTGCTAAATTCATTTGGATGGTAAGTTGTGGACAGGAATCTGAACTGGGTAATCTTATATGCACTCATGAACTCAGGAGGGTAGAGTTGGGTTAAAGATTGAGATTTGGAACTTATTACCTATAGAGGATGTCTTAGTCCATGCATGCTGCTATAACAAAATACCTGACACTGGGTAATTCATAAATGACAGAAATTTATTTCTCATAGTTCTGGAGGCTGGAAGTCCAAGGTCGAAGTACCAATAAGTTTGGTGCCTGGTGAGGTGACTCTGCTTCCAAGAAGGCGGTGGTGTTGTGCCCGAGACATACTTCAGCCGGGCGGGTTGACCTGATGGAGGTGACGCTGGTGAGAGAAAATCAGACTGAGACCTCAATGCTCTTTAGCATGTTCTCAGCTGACTATAGTCAGAGCAAGCTCAAGACTGCAGCGGCTATGGCCAGGAATCATATATATTTATTGAGGGATGTTTACAGGGGATGGAGGGGTGAGTGGGAGGTGAAAGATTTTACTTTACATAATAGGGTATTCAAAACATGGAAACAATAATCATAACACATGATGGACTGTTCTTGTTTGATCAGGTAAAAGCAGTTCCAGCTCAGGATGGGAGAGTCCATTTGTCTGGTACATTTTTTCTTAGATCTTGACTGTCGGGTAGGGCCTTCTGAATGAGGGGGTTTTCAGCAAGCTTGATAACTTCAGTCCCAGGTCGGGGTGGCAGCAGATTGAGGTTACAAAGGCCTAGATAGAAATCTTACTTGATTAACTAAAGATATTAATATATACTAAAATGGAACATCTGTATTGTTTCTGGGGTAATTTAGAGCTAAGAGAGTGAGCCTATTGCTAACATGGGGAAGGAATTACGGTCTTGTGAGCAGCTTAATGACTAACCAGAAGGTTGTTATGTACATGTGACCCTGAGAGGGACTTCAGCATTGTTTATTGTTACTTTCCAGGCAGGTGAAATGAGTCTAATTGCCGTTCATCTCCACCTTAGGGATCCGCATTCTCTTAGAATTGTTAATTGTAAAAGTTACAGTAAGTTTGGAGGTGTTATTTCACCGTTATGGGGTACCATGATGACAGTAAAACCCATGGAAGGGAGATTGAAAGCACAAACTAGTACCGCAAACACAGTTGGAACCTTGAGCTCTAGCTGTCGCCTTGCATACAGCTTTTTCTCAGCCAAGCCTTGCTTAAACATGAGAGACAGCTCTTTATGTTCTGCCTGTGTTAGCTGCATGACCTCCGTCAGTGTTGTGTTTCCAAGTGGCAGAAGGTGGAAGGGCAAACAAAGCAAGATGCTGAGCAAAGTTCCTTTAAAAGGACTTAATCCCGTTCACAAAGGAAGCATCCTTATGGCCTCATTACCTCCCAAGAGTTCCATTAATACTGTGACATTGGAGCTTAAATTTCTACATGAATTTTAGAGTGATACAAATATTCAAACCATCACAGAGGGTAATGGAAGCCAAGAAAAGGAAGGAATTGCTCAGGAAGAGGATGAAGTGAAGTAAGGTGGGGTAAAGTGGGAAGAAAGAAGGGAACATGAACCTAGATAAGCCAAAAACAAGAATTTTCATAGACAAAATGACAAAACAAATGGGCAGCCATATGAAATATTGCAGAGGTCAATGTGATAAGGCCTGGAACACATTTCTGTAGTCAGCAATGAGGCTGGGCTCTTCTTTAAGCCATGTCACTGCAGTGCTGGAAAAAGAAACCATAAATCACTGAATTAGATTTCAAAAAGTGAAAACCCTGCGGACAATAATTCTTTGAAGAAATTTAGCTATAAAGGCTAAAGAGAGAGAGGACCTTCGAAAAGTTCCTAGAAAATATATATTATATAAAAAAGGAAGAAAACAAAAACTATGCCTTGATTTAAATTTTTTTGCATGAAAATAAATTTGTACTTTAATTCCATGTTTTCACAAACTTTATGAAGCACCTTCATATTTGTAGGAAAATATAATTTCAAGGGATAGCTTACTTGAAGATTGAGTAATGAGCAAATTTAAATGCTGATGACCTGGAGATAGCAAAGGGAGAGGTTAAAGGTCTTAAAAACAAAACGAAGTAATCAGTGAATGAAACCTCCAAGAGTCAATAACAAATGAGACACAGAGCAAGACTGGAAGAAATAACTCTCAGTGTTTCCAACGTACAGGATGTAATCCTGTCATCTTTACCCACACTGGGAAAGCGACAATGTGTCTTAAGCATTACACTCTGTTTCCTTAGAATAGGGTTGAAAGTGCAGTAGACAGTAACACTTGGAAGTGAATTCTGGCCATCATGGAGATGTCTACTCTTCCGAAGGGAGGAACTCTGGTCCTTGACTTCTTGTTTATGTCTGCTTCTTTTTCATAGTTTCCCTAGATTTTTTAGCCTGAATTGAGATTCCCACAGTCCTTTCTTTGGAGTACCTGATAAAGTTCATATCACAACTCCAAATTACCTGTAATTTTTGTGCATATTCTCAGACTCCAGAATCTAACCTGGTTTGGGTAGACTTCACATGTCAGACATTTATTCTACTTTTTTCTTGACATATAAATACTAATAGTCAAGAATTTTGAAATTCCAAATTGTCTTAAAGATATCTCTGCCTATCTGGAAATTATACTTTTTTCTTAATTTGCAAGCATAAAATCAGATTATGTTCTTCAAGGTAAGGTGATGCCAAAAATGGAATTTAAAAGGTAAATAAAAAACCACTAAGGAGAGACAGCGATAGGCCTCTTGTTGAAAGTAACAAAATGTAAGTAAGGTCTTGGGTACAGACGCTTCGAAAGAAAGTTAGAATTTGCTGTATTATAGCTCCTATTTTCTCTGTTACTAAATATTCTGACTATCTCTTAAAGTGCAAAGTGGGAAGAAGAGAGAGGTATGGAGAAATTTAAAAATAATTTCTATTACTAAAGAAAAAAAAATGATCAGGACTATGGAAAAATAAGACTTGCTGGCTAGCACTCATTCCTGGAGGAGTTTGTGGTCTTGTGGAGGTCCTGAACTGCCGGCTTCTGCTATTTCTTCAGCAGCACAGGCAGTCTGTCTCTCCAGTATGCACCCTGGTTCTGCCAGGGTATGTGTAAGAAGGAAGACAGGAACTGAGGATGTTGGCATGGGTCAAATTGCAGTGACGGATTCTAAGTACAGAGTAAATGGAGGAGAATGAACATAGAGGCTGACAGGGAGAAAAATGCAGGAATCCAGGATATGATGAGCGAGAGCTGAGGGTGAGGTGAGTTAAGAGGTGACCTTGACAAAACACTGGCAGGATGTGTAAGTCTCAGAATAACAGAGATTTGAACCAAGAGTAGAGTGAAAGTGCTCTGGATGCAGTGTCTTAAACCCACAAGGCTGAGCAGGGCAAGAAGGTTCCCCTTGGGAGGGATGAAGAGGACAATGTGTCCACAGGGAAGGTGTGCTTTCAATGAGGAGCCACAAGAGGTGGGGGTGATAGCAAGGTGGAGTGGTGGTGGGGTGCTGGTAACCATGGATTCAAGGATTCACAGAACACTATAGAAAGGTTGGGGAAGGAGGAAACAGAGTTTGAACCAGGTGAAGGCAAAGAGGAATGTGGAAGGAGTTACATCAGGGGTGACAAGAACAACATGTGACATGGAGATTCCCATGGAACTCATCTTCATATTCTTTGGGAGAATGCAGGAAGTAGCTGGAGTTTGAGGAGAGGAGTGAAGACTGTGCTCTCTTCTAGATCAGCTGCTACCTGGTGAGATTGAGTTTTTAAGGAATTCTAGTTTGGGTGAGCATGTAGCTAGGGGATTATCTTCTTCTTCGCTTTCTCAGTGTGGAGTGGAGAGAGCCATGGTCTTTGGAAACACAGCTCAAAGTAGCTGACAAGCCCTTCTGAAGGTCTGTGTGATGTGTCCTTCAGTGGGGTCCTCAGACTTTCACTGTGCGTTAGAAACAACAGAGTTGCTTTTCAGGAAGTCTGTTTATTTTGAGCCTAATAGAAATACCATTGGGTTATATAAGTGGTAGAAACTGACCTCTCTGTCTTTAATTCCAGGAGCTGTGTTCTTGGCAGTTGCTTTTGGATATGGTTTTAGAAATGCTGGAAAATTATTTCTGTGTACCTAATTCTCCTGATACTTAACTCCTTTAAACATTAAGTTATACATTAAGGAATTGTTTCTTTATTCTTTCTATTTTTAAAAGTTTATTTATTGAGACAGAGAGAAGGAGAGATAGTTAACCCCCCACAGGTTTTTTTGTTTTGTTTTGTTTTTTGTTTATTTGTTTTTGAGAGGCTTTTGCTATAGGGTGCATGCATTTGCCAGAAAGACAGAGAGAGAGACAGAGAGATAGGCAGCGAGAAATCATCCCCCAGAGGGAATGGCCATGTTGCGATCCCTTCTCATCCATTCTCCTCTCAGGATCTTGGGCATGCATGCACACACGCCCAGCTTGAGTTTAAGGCACTGAATCTAGGACTCAAACCGTACTTGACTACATGGGAGTCCAGTGATGTAGCCATTTCGCCATCTGCTGGTTCCTCCCCACAGGGTTTTTATGCTGTGATCTATCTGCATTTGCAGACATCTGGCGTCCTGGGCATGCATGCACCCAGTATGTGTTGGGAGACCTTGGGATGTGAACCAGGGTCCTTTCCATGTGGATCAAGCATTGTGTTACCGCTTTCCACCAGCTGTATCCTTCATTCCTTATTTAAATCAAATTATCCATGAGAGAAGCAATTATTGGGCATTCACATGTTCGTTTGACGACATCATTATCTTTTCTTTCTTTCTTTTTTTTTTTTTTGAAGTAGAGTCTGACTTTTGAGGATACTGAGGAGTGTGGGGATGGCGTGGGGAATCATGTGGCTATGGAAAAAAGAAGACACAGGATATTAATGATAAATTCAGTTAGAGAATGGAGAGTAATATAGTAGTTGGTGTGTGCAAGGCTTTTTTCCAAACATTCTACAAATATTAACACATTCAATCCTCATAACAATCATATGAGGTAGACACTATTATTATCATCCCCATAGTACAGA
The DNA here is from genome assembly GCF_000334495.1 of Tupaia belangeri chinensis. NCBI lineage: Eukaryota > Metazoa > Chordata > Mammalia > Scandentia > Tupaiidae > Tupaia > Tupaia belangeri. Next base: position 905,128 of record NW_006159635.1, read on the forward strand.
TGAGGAAAATGAAGCGTGGAGCAATTAAGGGCCTTATCCAGGCCACACAGCTGAGTGGGCTGGAGTCTATCTTGGGCTAATTGAGAAGCAGCTGAGCATAATGGCTAAGGAACGCCATTCCCGGCATATTCACTCACTCTGATGGTTAATCAGTCCTGAGTTTCTAAGCAATTTATAAGGATGATGCTAAGGACTATTTAGAAGAACCAATAGCATCTGCATAATTTAGAGGAGAATTGAGAGTGATAAAACTGTCAGTGCCCTCTCCTGTGGTGATTATGCAAGGCAGAGAGACTCAATTACACCCAATCAAATCCCAAACTCAACTGTAGTGTGGAGTTTTTATTAGTAGTGGGGAAGGCAGGGAAGTACACATTAGATTTCTGAATATGAAATTAATGAGACACGTTAAAATAAATTTAAGCAGAAGATTTCCAAGCCTGTGTTCATATTACTTTCTTCATTATGTTTTAATATAGTATATTTCTAGATCATGTGCCAAGTGATAGATGCTGTAGACTTGTAAGAAGTTGAATGTCTTGGGATGATCTCACCTAGAATTAATAGTGTTCTCAGATCACTTATAAAGTAATCTAAGCAGTGGCATTTAATCTAAACAGAAACCGTTACACTTAGTCTAATAGATAAACAGATTATAGCTTTGTAAAGTAATTTGTTATATAATAAACATGCAATTTCACATCAAGAAGGATAAAAGTAATTAGTCAACAAATGGTTCTGGGACAATTAATTAGCCTAAAGTAATACAGGTAGGATTCGTCACTAATTCTACATACCAAAACAGTTTATGCTTAACCACTATTTTCCAAATGACATTGTAGAACTTAGCACTGAGAAAGAAATGGAGTTTGGACTGGTCCTCAGGGCTCAACTAAAGAACATACTTATCCCATCACATTGCTAACTCAGTATCACACAGCACAGGAGTTCCTGTGCTGGGCACGCTGATCCTCCAGGCTCCTTGGACAAAACACATGTGAGCTGAAGAGGTCATAAGACCAAGGGCTGTGACACATGAGGCCTAGACATTTTTCAGTGGGTGGGCATGCATGAGTGAGGTCGTGTGGAGAGGACGGCCTGATTCATTAGAGATCGTCCTGCAGGCTGGGAGCAGCAATCCAGATGTCAGGCCTCTTGGATGCACTGCTGGGTATTACCCTCTCTCTGTTGATGACTAATGTTCTGAAATGACACTGAATGACCACCGCTGTCACGCTAGAGAGGAACCAGGAACACCCAGAGTAATGTAGCAACACACACAGTTATTTGACCTGTGTGGGGATTTGTCGTTGAAGGGTCTACATCTGGAAATTCTGGAAGGCAGTGGGATTTTAGGTGGGGGATTGATCAAGAGATTACTGCTGTATAGAATTCCCAAAAAAGTTCTGGACCCTATCCTAATCTGCTCATCAAAATTGGAATCGAAGAGAGTAGACTTCATTCTGTTTTATTTAACTTTAAATAGAAATTAGTCATCGATATTCTGGTTTACAGTAGGACAAAGTGAACTGAAACTGGAGCTAGGTTTACTTGATCAAAATTCCTTACATAGATTTGTTTTATTGGATGAATGAAAAAAATAATGAAGAATCAAGTCTGATTGTGAGAAAATTTGATTTGCTTTACATTGATTAGATAAATCAAATATCAGAGACCCACTCATAAAAAGAACATTAGTCCTAGAGAATTTTGACATTTATTCAGCATTAAATAACCTGAAAAAGTTATCATATATGAGAGTATACCAAAATAATTTGCCTCATGTATAATAAAAGACTTTTTTCTGCAATTATTAGTAAGAAACTAACTTATTATAGATACTCATGTATGAGTTATATGCACCTTTCTTTGACACATGTAAAGATATTTTAACTATAAATGCATCATGAGTAAATTTGAAAGTGAACCATTTCAAATATATTTGATGTTTTACATTAACATTTTACATTTATTTTATAGTATATTCCTAATGAGAAATTTAAAAAATCTTTTGACCTTTAAAACTGCTGAGTATGGCAATATGAGTGCCATTGTATTTTAAATAATGTTTCAAGGATTGGAACAAAGTTATATTTGTCACAGTTGAAAATACTCCAATATAATCTCTCTTGATTTATGTACCCAAAGCTCCCTGGAGAATTCTGTAAGTCAAAGTAATGCTCTGAGTGTTCAAATTTGCTTTTGGATTTTTGATTCAGATAAAGATTTGTCATGTCACAATTTCACAACTTTTATTTTGACCTACCATCACAGAAAGTATTCCAATTTCATATGTGCTCTTATGTATGTGTCTACTCTGGTAAGCAGACAATTTATGAGTTCTGTGAAACAAGGGCAAATTCCAGGATGAAGGGAAAGAAAGAGGTGGTTTAAAAATTACATGCTCTGAGAACAGTTTGATCACAAAATGCTTATTTTAAATTATATTCAGATATGTTTCCAATTGGATAGCAAATCTCCAATAAACCCTTAAATAAGTTTTTAAAAGAGATACTGGATGCTTTCCCATCGTCGACCCTTATAGAAAGGTGCTACCTCCTAACGGGCTTCCCCATTGTGTCATTATAGTCCCATTTCATTCTTTTAGAAATTAGGTGGATTTTTGTTGTTGTTGTTTTGTTTTATATTTCAGCATATTTATAACTATTGACAACATTTATAAACATTTTCACCTTTCTTCAAGTACCTGAACATGATGAATATGAAAGTGTGTTACAGCAAAGAGGTATGCGCTTGAGAAAATGTGTCCAAAGGCCATCTGGACATGCAAGAATATGCTCTGGCCCCAAAAATAGCTATTTGGGTGACCCTTTTCAGATATATGTACTTCACAGGCAAATAAAATCCTTTAGATGACAGGATGATATGCAAATAACATGCATAGCATCTGGACTTCAGGTTGGGAACAGAATAACTGATAATAGTGACAAGAGATTAAACCTCTGTAGGACTTTCTTCAAACTGTAGTATTGTATCATAGTAAGACAATTATTTTGTGGTTATTTAAAACTATTTCCTTTGTGTTGTCAAAGGCAGAATCTTGATCCCAGTCTTCCTCTCGTGTCGTAGAGTAGCTGCTGTGACTTTAAGGCCTTGGGCAAATTAAAGGAGGAGTGAGTTGTTTTTTGGAAAAGTCAATTTAGAAACACACTCTCCTGTCATTCTAGATCTTTTACTTTTCAACTCATTCAAACTTAGGCTTTACCAGTTCTAATTTTTCAGTTTTCTTATACACTCCCCTTTTAAAACCAGTTCTCTAACTTCTTCTAGATCCCATGTCTTTCTTATTGTGTTGAGAATTTTCCAAAACATTCTCACCACCGTTCTCATCTCCTTCATGCTCTGGCCCTTCCATAGTACCCACATTGGGCGTTTTCAATCTCTCATCTGCCCTCTCTAACACTTCATTTGGATTCCTCTATGCTTTTTGAGAACATCCCCAAACGTGTTGATGTGTATGTAGGTAACTTGTGATTTCTTATCTCCCTGGATCCCCCACTTTCCTCTGTGATCCTCTTATAAATTTTGTGGCCAGGGAGAACATTCCTAATTGAATCACTTTTCTGATAATCTCTCCAACTGTTCTAGCCCTCAACGCATGTTCTTGTACTTCATGAAGAACGTCCTCAATCAACTTAATTTACTTCACTTCTCCCTTCACATTTATCTATGTCTATTCCCATTTTATCTCCTCCTTTTAGTTTTGTGGAAAGGGACACTGCTGAAACCTAAGAAAAATCTTTTTCTTTTATCTCATTGCTTCACCCATGTGTATGCTCGAAGATCGTTTTGCCATGAATTTCTAGTCTCTCTTACATTTTAAGATTATTTTCTACTTATTGGCTTTTCTTCCTCAGTGACTGAGCAGGGTGATGTGATGATTAAGGTGCTAGAGTTCTACATAGTCAACTATGGTTCAAGTCCCAGACCTGGTGGCTTGAAAATTATGCTGGGTGTGTATATGTATATGTATATGTGCATGCATAAAATCCCACAAGGAGAACAGAGAAGAAGGGATTCCAGCATGGCCATCCCCTCAGTGGAGAGTGATTTCTCACTTTCCCTCTCCCTTTCCCTCTCTAGTGAGTATATGCACCCTATGGCAAAAACCTGGGGAAAAAAATACAGCCTTCCTTGAAGGTGAACAACTCCAGCTACCAACCAATTGCTGTTCTCTCCACAGTCAAGTCCTTGAATAAAGAGAGAGTCTATCTTGCTGCTGCAATTTTTCTGTGCTGATTTCAGCTTACTAGTATACATTAGATGCATTAAAATGGCCTTTTCCATGTTGGTAGACTCTTGCTCACAGGCACTTCTTGTCCTTTTCTTTCTTATCCTCCTCATGGCATTTGCTCCTATGATCGTCATTTTCTTATTAAATATATTTCATTTTCCAGTATAAAGAAAACTTCTTAAAAATCTCTGTATGGCTAATATCTGCTAAAATTTAACTCTTGCCAACTTTCTTACCCTTTCTAAGTTCCTTGTTCACTGTTCTGTAAACAGCAATATGTTTTCAAGTTATACTGCACTACTTGAAATTCACCTTTTGCTTTTTTTCATTCTTTAGCTTTTATGTTTTTTTTTTTTTTTTAAGAAAGATGTTCACTATAGGGTGCATGTGCTTGTTAAAGAGACAGTGAGACAGAAAATGAAAAAAATCATCCCCCAGGGGATGGCCATGCCACAATCCCATTTTCCTCTCGGGATTTTGGACATGCATACACAGGCACCCAGCATGAGTTTTAAGTCACCAGGTCCAGAACTTGGATCATGGTCGACTACATGGAGCCCAGTGATATAACCATTACACCATCTGCTGGTCCCCAAAATCATGTGCACTGAGACACACACACACACACACACACACACACACACACACACACACACACACACAGAGAGAGAGAGAGAGAGAGAGAGAGAGAGAGAGAGGTGGACTCGATGCTGCAATCCTTCAGCTTCCAGTAGTTTTTGCCATAGGGCAGGTGTCACCCTGTCCCCTTTAGCTTTTTCTGGTATGTATTTTCCTCATCTTTAATTGGAAAACTTCTTATTGTTAAATTATTATTTTTGCCCTTGTGATATTTTCTTGTTTCACCCCAGTGTAAAATAGTGTATGATTCTGTTTCTATGTTACCATTTTATCTAGCAAAAATGTTTTTATTATAGCATACATGACACTGTAACCTAATTATGTTTATTTTCTGTATTTGCTCATAGTCTCTGAGTTCCTTGAGGGAAAAATTGATGTTCATTTTGTTTAGCCACCTTTTAGTCTTAGTAAATTAATTGCACAGAAAAGTACTTATTAAAAATTTATGAGGTAGAATTAAACTATAGAAACCAGAGCCCTTTCTACATGTCAAGAAATATGTCATGAAAAGGTGGTAAAATGGTAATACCTGAATAAATCTTTGGCACCCAGAAAATAGCTGGAAGACAAAACTTATCCTTTGGTTAACCTAGGTTCACGAAAAACCAAAGATGAAAAATAATTTGTAGGTGATAAAAGTTAACTATAATACATGAGGAGTCTTCAAAAAGTTCACAGAAAATGTGTATTAAAATGCAATATTGGGACTAGCAGTTGGCATAATGGCTCTGTTGCTGGACTCCCATGTAATTGACAATGGTTCGAGTCCTGGACCTAGTGGTTTAAACTCACACCAGGCGCGTGTGCATGCATGTCTAAGATCCCAAGAGGACAGTGGAGGAGAAGGGATTGCAGTGTGGCCATCCTCCCTGAGAGTGAGTTCTCACTTTCTGTCTCTCTCTGTTTTTCTGGTGAGTGCATGTGCTCTATAGCAAAAACCTCTCAAAAAAACAAACAAAACACACACACACACACACACACACACAAAACATTGAACATTTTTTTCATGTTTTTTTGGGAGGGTAGATTCCTGTCTTTCTTTGAGGGTTGTCTGTTAGATTAATTACCCATTTTTAAATTGGATTATTAGTTTTTTGCTATTTGAGTTCATTATACATTCTGGTTACTAATCCCTTGTTAGTGGTGTAATTTGGATGAATCAACCAGGAGCCGTGAGAGGGCCAGTGGTTGCTTGAACCAACAATGGCCAGTAATCACAGAATGTCAGCAGCTTGCCTTGTTTCTCGAGGTAGACTCGGGTTGACAAGAAGACCTCCTTCTGGAATACAACCCCCATCAGGAAATATTAGGGTGGCAACTGGAATGCTACCTGGGATAGCACAACCAGGGTCTCGTGGTGGTCTGATAGGCCCTGATGGAACTCTGTCTTCTCAAATCAAAGTTGCTGATCATCCTGTAACACAACAACGTTTGAGTGGAATGAAGACTGTGATGAAAAGTCCTCAAAGGCACGTTTTAGACAAGTCCTATTATCTTGGGCTTCTTAGAAGTAAAATAAGTGAACTTACAACTGAAATTAATAAACTTCAGAAAGAAAGAGAAATGTACAATTAAAATAATTCAGTGTGACTGTCATATGAAAAGAGGGCTGAGATTTTATTCTTTGAAATCAAAGCGTCTCAGGGACAACTAGTAGGCTATAACATGTTGGTAGATAAACTTAATACCAATACTAAAATGGAAGAAGTATGAATGATTACAGTATGCCTAAAACTCAAAATGATTGAGAAACTCAAAGTATGGATATCATATTTACTGAAAGACAAGCAAAAGAAAAACAAATTGGAAGTGTTGAAGAAGAAACTGAACAGGAAAAACAAGCAACAGATGGCTTTATCAAAAATTTATGTCACCTGCAAACCAAGTCAAGTGCATAGAGATAAAAACCATAGATGAAAAACTGTTGCAGGAATTACATACACTTCAACAATTAGATAAATTGAACCTGAAAAACAAAAGCAAAAACCTAGAAACTGAAATAGCGCACTTCCAGGTAAAACAGGAGGCTGTATTGCTGCATGAAAAACTTTATGAGTTAGAGTCCATGAGGAAATGATTACAGAAGACAAAAGCATGGAATCTCTGATGGAAGAGAGAGAGAGAGAGAGAGAGAGAGAGAGATTACTTAGCAGGTTAAAGAAGAGAATCAAGAAATAACCAGCATGGTGAGACAGTTAACAGACATAAAGGAAAAAGAAATCAGTTTAATGAAGAAATTAGACAATGTGATATGGATTTAGAGGAACACCAAAGTGAAATGATCAGAAATACAAGGAACCAAAAAAAAAGGAAAATTTAGACATGTTTCTTGAGACTTTTGAGGAACCAAAGAATCAGAAACTGGAACTGAAGGCACAGACAGAAGCCAACATGGCTGCACTTTTGGAGCACTGTAGCAAAAATAAATCATATGAAACAGATACCCTCTATCACAATCGAGAGCTAAATATGATGCAGGATAATCTCAATTTTCAATCCACTGAAATGCATAAATCACAGAGTATTGCTAGGAATTTGATATCAGACACTCAACGTCTACAATTGGATCTGAAGAAAATGGAATTTCTGGAAAATAAGATGACAGAGGACCAGTATTCTCTTAAAAGCAAAATTAAGCAAATGACAACTGATCTGGAAACATATAATGATTTGCCAGATTTAAAAATCATCAGGTGAAGGAAAGAAAAAGAAATGACATCATGCAACCAGCAGTTGGCGTAATGGCTATGTGGCTGCATTCCCATGTATGCCCAAGATCCCAAGAGGAGAATGGAGGAGAAAGTATTGTAGCATGGCCATCCCCCGCAAGGGGTGATTTCTCACTCTCTGTTGCTCTGTCTCTTTCTGTTTTCCTGGTGAGCATCCTATAGCAAAAAACAAGCAAACAAACAAAACTCAAAAAAAAAAAAAAACAAAATAAGTAAAAAAGAATGAAAAGAAATTACATCAGGAGAGAGTGGTATTATCAACCTGTAAAAATGCCTTTAAGAAACGAATGGAGAAGCTAAATACAGAGTGTTTAACACTGAAAACACGGTTGCAAGAAAATGAGACACAATACCAGATTACAAATCTGGAAAGAAAGTGGTGACATCATGAGCAAAATAATTTTGTGCTGAAGAATTCATAGCAACCAAGAGTCAAGAGAGTGATTACCAGCCAATTATGAAAAGTGTGACTAAGCATGTTGCAGAATACAATAAAACTATTGTGGATGCTCTACATAGCACCAGCATAAATTGGGTCTAAGCAATTGAAAATCTCTGAAGAAGCATCTTCTTGCTATTAAGCTTTATACGTGCTGATCCAAAAAGCCCCCTTACCTTTGAAGACTTTTACCTAAATTCCTGAATGCTGTAATTTTTGTAGCCTCTTTAGAGTGGCATTTTAAATAGTATAATAGTTTAATAAATACTTTACATATAAAAAAAGTATAATTTGAAAATATAGTCCTTCATTCTGTGGGTTGTCTCCTTACTTCGTTGATTGCTTCCTTTGCCATGCAGAAGCTTTTTAGCTTGCTGTTATCCTGCTTGTCTATTTTCAGTGGTGTGGCACATGAAGAAAACATTGAAAATATTTGTCTAAACCAGTATCTTAGAGTGTTTTTTTTTCCTATGCTCCTATGCTTTATACAAGTAGCTTTGTGGTTTTGGACTTTTCATTTGAAGTCTTGAATCATTATTGAGTTGACTTTTGTATATCATTAAGAGAGAGGTATCTAATTTCATTCTTCTGTAGTGAGAAATTCAGTTTCCCAGCACCTTTATTGAAAAGTTTTTTTTCTTCCTCAACTGAATGATCTTTGGATCTTTGTTAAAAATAAGTTGACCATATGTTCTTGTTTTTTTTTTTTTTTTTTTTTTTTTTTTTTTCTTCTGGTTTTCTGTTCTCCATTGATCTGTTTGTCTGTTTTTGTGTCAGTACCATGCAATTTTAGTTATTACGGTGTTGTATTATATTTTAAAAGTCAGGTAGTGTGATGCCTCTAGCCTTAATAAATCCTGCTTGTCCACACTCAATAGCTGAAGCTGAAGGAATTGATAGAAATAGAGTAATGATATATACTAGATGCTGTATGGGGTGGGAGAAATTGATTGAAAGATGTAAGAGTGCATGTAAACAAGTGGGACAGGTTTTAGAATTGTGAACCAAAGTGGAGTAATGAAAATTGGTGACACAGTAGTAGTATTTCCTTCCAAAAACCCAGTACAGTGATTTTGTGCTCTGCACAACATAGTGAATACTGAGGATGGCAGATATGCTTTTATCTTTGATTTGATTATTGCACACCATGTGCATGCTTTAAAAAATCATACCAGGGACTAGCAGTTGGTGTAATGGCTATGTTGCTGGACTCCTTTGTAGTTGACTGTGGTTCGAGTCCCAGACCTGGTGGCTTAAACTCACACGGGGCGCGTGTGCGTGCATGCCCAAGATCCCGAGAGTAGAATGGAGGAGAAGGGATTGCGGTGTGGCCATCCCCCCTGTGGGGTGATTTCTCACTTTCTATCTCTCTGTCTCTCTTGCTTTCTGGCAAGCCTATGTGCCCTATAGTAAAAACCTCTACAAAACAAAACAACAACAACAAAAACATACTGCAGCTTTCAAATATGTAAGTGATTACTCATAAACCAGAAACTACAATAAATTTTTTTTTTTAATTAAAATTAAAAGACAGTAAAAGGGGACCAACAGTTGGCATAATGGCTGTGTCGTTGGACTTCCACATAGCCGACCTCAGTTTAGGTCCTGGACCTGGTGGCTTAAACTCACCCTGGGTGTGTGTGCGTGCGTGCCCATGATCCTGAGAGGAGAATGTAGGAGAAGGGACTGCAGCGTGGCCATCCCCCCAGGGGGCTATTTCTTGCTTTCTATCTCTCTGTCTCTTTCTGGCAAGCCCTGTAGCAAAAACTTCTCAAAAAAAAAAAAAAAAAAAAGAAAAAGAAAAAAAAGAAAAAGAAAAAGAGCAGTAAAAGAAAAAACTGTGGTGAGGGCAGCTCCATGGTGCAACTATAAAGCATTGCTCAAGAGAAGCTGGGTCACCGCAGTGACCGTAACTGCAGTTGAAACACACTAGAAACACACCAACGTGCTCTCTATGCATTAGGCTGAAGACTGGAGGAAGGGATCGTGCTGCCAGTGGACCCTGTGAAGGGTTCTCCTCTTTCTCTCAGTCCCATGTGCACACAGATGTGCCCGATCATCAATAAAAATAAACTGTGTATGGATTTCAATATTTTTGACCAAAATAATCTCATACTTCATATCATAAATTTTATTTTTCAGTTAAATTAACAGATGAGAGTCTTTAAACAGTAATAGCGTGGTGTCATCTATTTATGGTGGGAAGGACAGGGGATGAGTTATCCTGATGAATTTTTTCTTTAAAACACTGAAATTTTTGAAAAACTATATAAAAAGAAATACATGGGTAAATGCATCAGTGGCCTGCCAAGATGGTTTAGAATATTGATATATAACTTGTATACATGCCAAGTAATTTTCTTGTCTATTATATCTGTGTATGTTTTTTGGCTACTTTGTATTCGCACATTTCTATCTTAAAAATGGTAGGCCAAAATAAAGGGAGGAGATAAAACATAAATAGCTATTAAAAAGTGTAATCGTATTAGCAACTGGATTTATTGACCAAATTGAATATTTTGTATTATTCAAATATCTATGGTATTTATATATTTCATTTGTTCTATTATGGTGTATAAAAGAAAATAGATCATTATTAAAATTTTTTGAGGGGCCTGCCGGTGGCATGGTGGTTATGGTGGCAGGATCTTACATGACTGACTGTGCAATTCAGCTCCCAGATCCCATGGCTTGAGAAATATGCTGGGTGCACGTGACAGCATGCCTCGAATTCTGAAGTAAGGGAGGAAGAGAGATGGGATCGTAGTGTGACCATTCTACCTGAGAGGAGTTGCTTTCTCACGCCCCCTACCTGTGCCTCTCTTCAGTGAGTGCACATGCCCTCTGACAAAATAAAAAATGAATTTATAGTTACTATCATTTTTAACATACCTTGGGGCTTTTGATGCAGTTGGAGAGAAAAAGATAAATATACAAGAGAAAAACATATACGTATAGTACATTTAACTAGTGTACGATTAATATGACTTACACAGTTTGTTTTTTCTGGTAATTTGCATGTATGAGGACAGCACTGTCCTACAGAGGATGATGACGAAGTTTACATTCAGTAAGTTAAATAGAATTTTAGTGGATTTTGTTTTGTATCATGTAAATCTGTCTGTATGAATTCACTGTTGTATATTCAATTCAGACCAGGTATTTAGATTTATCCTACACTTAATTAAAAATAATCATGAGGTACTTCAGAGATAATGCAAAGCAGATTAGCTGTGCTTGGTGCTGCCTTTCACCTTGTGATGTCTGGCACAGGGAACTCTTCCCATCATAGCACTTTCCCTGGCCGCCCTTCCTCTCAGAATCTAAAATAAAAAGTTTGTTTGCTTAGACTCCCATAGCTTCTTCTGAACAACCCTTGCATGTCTTTCAGAAATTATTGTAATTACTCACTTATTTGTCTCCACAAACTAACCTGTGGGCTCTTCAAATGACAGGAGTTATTTATCTTTGAACTCCCCAGAGCTTAGTTAACTGGTAGGTTGAGTGACTCATTTCCTAATATGGAAATCAACTTTATTTACAAAATGTTATCCTGAGAATTAAGATTCAGTAGAGCTTTAATTTGGGTAAAATTATAACTACTAAATACAAGTCATTTTTCTGAAATGAGCGAGAATTCAGTCACTTTTAGGAGAAATAGACATATCTCCAATTGCTTGCTTTGATCTTGGATATGCAGTGACACATTTGTGGGAGGTTGAAGCAGTCCCGAAACACATACATTATTGTTTTGGGGATAAAGAAGGGATGGAGCAAAGTCCAGGGCATTGGAGAGGAAAAGAGGAAAACCTTTCCTGAGGTCTTGACCTCTGTAGGATTCCTTGTGTGTTACTAGCACGGTCGTGCCGTCTTTCTCATGATGGGAGCTGGCATAGTTTATTTTTTTCCCAGCCTTTTCATTTATGTCCTTATATCCATACAGTGCTCTTATAAGTAACATGTAAGAGGCAATCTAATAATGTCCACTTTTCAGTTTGAATGCTCAGTTTATTTCCATTTAACACAATTATCAATAGATATAGATTGAAGTCTCCCCTCCTTTAATTTGTCCACTTGTGTCATTTCTGCTTAGGCTTTCAGTGTGCCTTCTTCCTCGCCACCAACTATCCTTTGGATAAATCAGATATGCTTGAATTCCACTTTATTCCTCCATTGGCTCTTTTACTATTTGTTCTTGTATTATATTATTAGTGGTGACACAAGAAATTCAGTACTTATCACAGTCTTCCTGGAAGTAATTTTATTCTACTTGGCAACCAACATGCACACAGCCCAGGACCACCCTTTCTGTTCTTCGTGCCATCTTCGAGAATAACTTACTCACAGTATGTTGTGCATGCTGCATGCATTGTCCCACCTGTTTCCAAGTCAGTGTTATTCTAAACAAGCAGTTAAAAGAATAGTTTGTATTTATCTACTGAAGATCACTTTCTGGCTTACTCTATTCCTTTCTGCAACCTGGGCTTTTCCCTTTGATCATTTGCCTTCGACAGAACATTCCTCAGGAGATTTAACAGCATAGCTATGCTGTAGCCGGTTTTTTTAGCTTTTATTTGTCGTAAAGCTTCTTTAATTGCTCTCATATTTGAAGGATATTTTTGCCGAATGTAGAATTCAAGATGTGCACTTTTTTTTTCCATCCCAGCATTTTAAAGTTGTATTTCTTTGGTTCTTAGCTTTTATTCTTGTCATCTTGAAAATAACGTGTCCCCACCTCCCCAACCCACTCCAGTTTCATTTTTGTTTTTTAGAGTGCAATATGCCCATGGGTCTGTTGTTGCTTCTTTTATCCTATAGGGGGAGAGGGTGTCTCACTGCGCTTCTTGGATATCTGGGTTGATAAATTTCTTTAATTTTTGAAAATCAGAGAAATTATGGTCATGTTTTTAAAAACATGTTCTTCCTTATGTTCTCTCTCTTCTCTCAATCTGGAGCTCCAATGGAAGCATATGCTTAAAAAGAGAAAAATATATATTCAAATACATATGTGTGTTTGTGCATGTGTATACATAGGTATATAAATATCTATATATATATATAAATATCTATACATATATATCTGTATATGTATTATCTATATATTGGCTCTGTTCTGTTTTATTGCTTTGTTTTTTTTTTTGTTGTTGTTGTTGTTCTTTTTCTGCTTCCATGTGAATTCTTTCTTTTAGCTTCCCTTTGGGTTCATTATTCCTTTCAGACATTGTATCTAGTCTGTTGTAAATCCATAAGATTATTTCTCTTCTTTAAATGTTCTCTACAATTATTATATTTTTCTAGAGTTCTTTTTAATATATTTCAAAAGTATTCAAGTGTTTTATATATTCAAATTAGATTATATATATGTGTGTGTGTATATATATGTGTGTGTGTGTATATATCTATATCTATCTATATATATAGATAGATATAGATATATATATAGAGAGAGAAAGAGAGAGAATGCATACATTACAGACAAACACACTTCTAATTGCTGCTAAATTTAAATGCTGAGTCTGGATCATTGTTGGGTCTTCTTCTGTTAACAGTTTTTGCCCTTGATTATGGGTTACATATTCTTGCTCTTTCATATGTCTCATGCATTTTTACTGTATTAGTGATTATGTATGAATAAAGTAGTAGAGACTGAAGTTGACAATACTTTCCTTAAGAAGGTCTTGTATTTTTCTCAGTCTTATGGTTAGAGTGAGGAGCTGATCTTTTTGACCCAATGAGGAGCTGAGCTGAATCTGGGCGGAGTTAGCGATTTTCAGTTCACTTTTGGTTTCAGATGTCTCAGGGGCTGGGAATGGGCTCCTTCCTTCACTTGGCTACGTTTGATTGTAACATGTCTCTCTGATCATCTCTGCCCTTGCTGTCCTGCAGTATCACTACTGGAATGAGCTGTGGGGTTACAAATGGGTAGGGAGGGAACACTGTTTGGGAATCCTTCCAGTTCCTACCCACCGCACCAGGAAATTCCGAGCCGTTAAATTTCTGCAATTTCCTCCTTTGCCAGCAAAAGTTTTCTGCTTGAACATGATTAACTCCCTCTGGATGCACCAGCAGACTTAGATAATACTTCAGACTTAAAAGTGGCCAGTATTGCTGTAGAAGAGCTCATCTCTCCCTGTAATTCCTTGTATCCATAGTTCTTCAAAAAATGCATATTTTATTTAACCCAGAATTCTTTGATAATTAAGGCAGAAATGAAGTTCATTTTTGTGAACTTCTATATCCTAATTAAAAGCAGAATTCTCCATTTGATATTTAAAAATACCTAAATTAGAAAAATTCTGATCAATTAATTAGTTTAATTAACTTTTACTGATCACTGTACAAAATATACAATTTTGATACACTAAAATGTCTATGATCCATACATTTTAGTTAACTAAAATCTTGATTTAAAAAATAGCATATTTATACTATGTGGCATTGAGGAAGAATTAATTTTTTCTCTAATTTTCACTATGGATCTACAGTACTCTGTTATTTTTTTTTCTTTTTTTTTGAGAGACTTTTGCTATAGGACACATATGCTTGCCAGAAAGACAGAGAGATAGAAAGCAAGAAACCATCCCCCTTGGGGACATGCCACAGTCCCTTCTCCATTCTCTTCTTAGGATCTTGGGCACGCATGCACATGCGCCTGGCGGGAGTTTAAGCCACCAGGTCCAGGACTTGAACTGCGGTAGACTACATGGGAGTCCAGTGACATAGTCATTACGCTAACTGCTGGGCCCAGTACTCTGTTATTTTTTAATTGTTGATTTAAACAGAAATTATATCATTCTTAAATGAACTATTAACAGTTCAGTGATGGTCAAAATTCCTAAGCCATGAACTCTCTCTTTATTTCTTAGGTTTTTGCCTTAGTGTGTGTGCGCTCATTGAAGAGAGACAGAGAGAGGGAAAGTAAGAAATCACCATCCAGGAGGGATGGCCATACCACAATCCCTTTTCCTCCATTCTCCTCTTGGGACTTTGAGCACACATGTACACATGCCCAATATGATTTTCAAGCAGCTGGGTCTTCGAACTGTGGTCAGCCATGTGGGAGTCCAGTGCCTTAACTACCATGCCACCTGTCGGCCCCTGTCATGAATGCCCTTATTCAAATAATAAATATTTTCCAGAAGTCTGATATATACAGAGATAAATGGGATAAAGAAGAAAAAATTCTTCGAAGTTATTTTATGATAGTCACTGGGATAGCCAGTTATGTATATTATTTTCATAATAAAGCCAGCAAGTCTTTTTTTTTTAATCTATTCCCAATATACTTTCTATATTGCAGTCAAAATGGTATTTTAAAGTTGAATCTAATCTTCTACCTTTGTGTAATGCCATCCAGTTGCATTTGGGTCAATCTTTAAATTGTTCATGGGATTTATTAAGGATTTCAGAATTCATATACAGCTGACATCTGGCTACTGCTTCACTTGAGCCACATTTTTCAACCCTATTTTCTTTGCCCTCTACACTCCAGCAGGGTGAAACTTTTCTTTCCATTTCTAAATATACTACTGTGTTTTCCTTTATTAATTACACAAAATACATGTCTGCTATCTTTAATCCTCTTTTGTTCTCATTTGTTGAATGAATTCCTATACATTTTTCAGCACCAGTTTAGATGTAATTTACCCTGACCCCTAAATTACCAGGAGATACCCTCTTTTAAATATACTACTATAATTGCCTATATTCTCCACTAGATTTTGAATATCATCTGTTTTCTCATTGTACCAGTTTCCACGTGAACACTTGAGGATAAGAATGTTTAAAGTAGTTTAACTATTAGAGTTCACATAACTGATCAGTGGCAGGGACTGGTCCTTTCACACGTTACTTAATGTGTGTGCATGTGTGTGCGTGAGTGTGTGTGTGCATATGACCTAAACTAGACTGCACAAAACTGTTCTTGTATTTATGATAATTAGATATACAGTCTACAAGTTTTATAGTTTATGGAAATCTGCATTTCACACTTATGTGATAGTCACATTTTTAAATAGATAGCCAATAGATATAGCATTACAGTAAAATTTAAAAAAAAAAAAAGAGGGAGAGAAAGGTAGGGGCATAGAGGTTAAGGTAGCTGGACCCTACATGGTCAACTGTGTATAGGCTGGGTGTGTGTGTGTGTGTGTGTGTGTGTGCGCGTGCGTGCACGTGACTGAGATCCCTAGAGAATGGAGAAAGGGTTGTGGCCTGGCTATTTCCCCTTATGGGTGATTTCTCACTTTCCTTCTCTTTCTCTCTGGTGAGTGAACATGCCCTATAGCAAGAAATGGAAATAAACAGGGTAACTAATTGTTCTTCATAGGTAGCGATGTTCCTCTTCATGATTTCCATGCAAGGTCCCAAAAGCCTTTCAAATGCTTGCACATCCATGGCTAAACATTTGACAGTCCCATGGCGTGTGCAGAAGCAGCTCGAGGTTTGTTGGTGACCAGGGCAAGCTCTCCAAAGTACTGTCCCCAAGAACACCGAGCGATTGTTTTATTTTCAGTATTGTTGATTATATTTAAATTTTCCTTATAATAAAGCACACTTTTATAATAAAATTAAAAAAAAGAAATGGAAATAAAACAAAACTAAACTCAAAGGTCCAGGCCAAGGTGCCCCAGCCATAGTGGATCTGGAGCATTTGAAACCTCACCTCACCTTCCCTTTCTGCCCTCCAGTTCTTCCTCCCTGAAAGCTGCCTCAGAAGAAGCTCCAAGGATCCCCTGTGCTCTCCAGAGATCTGAAGAGCACAATTTGGAAACCATTTAAGTAGATTATCCATGCAGGCAAAAGAATTTTCTGTTTCTCCTCTTATTACCATTTTCTTCAAATCTCTGAGACAAATTAAATGCTTAGATGAAGTTAATGGCTGGCTTGAAATTAACTGCTGATATATACATTGAGTATACAGAGTTATTTAATAGACCTTCAGGGTTTTCCTCAGGCTCTACTTCATTGAATTATAGAATCTCAGGAGTTAGAAATAGCCTTTGAGATAATTTAGCATAACCTCCCACTCATTGAACGGCTTCCTTCTACAACATCTCTGACAGATGGTCATTTAGCTTCTGTTTGGGCACTTCCAGTCACTGAGTTCATTATTATCTGAGACTATTTAATCTTGAGTGCCTTTAGTGATTTGGGATTTCTTTCTCATACTAATCCCAAACATGCACTGTGGTGATTCCAATCATAGACAAAATTATTTCCTTGATTTCCTTAATCTCTTCTCCAATCCAACTTAATTGATATATTCCTCAATATGCATCCTTCTATAGCAACACCTACTTCTTTATTCTCAGTGAGGAATTGTGGATAATCTATTGAAGTCAACACAGGTACATGAGGAATCAATGTACAGATAGCCAACTGTGAGAGCCATTCCAGGAAATGTTTTTTTGGAAGCTCAGAATCCGGCATATCTGACACCTGGTACCCATGAGAGATACTTGATTGAGGTCCACATGGGCTTTCTTTTTGTTAACTAATTATTTCTAATTTTTCCTATTCGTATCTTTAATGGGGAGAAAGGTAGGAAAGGACATTGAAAACATCCTGTCATATCTCCATTTATAATTGCACTCATTAGCTTACAAATAAGTAGTGAAAATAAATTTTTTCAAATCTTCAAAAATTTTTTCTTTCAACTTACACAGTGGAGGGGAGGATCTTCAAAAGTTTGTGGAAAATGTATATTATGAAAAAAACGATGCATGGATTTGAGAGTTTTTTCATCAAAATAAACTTATATTATTTGTTTTAACATATCTGAATGGGATCTAGTTTGAGTCCCTCGGCAGAATAAGACATTAGTTTGAAAACAATCCCTATCAAAAACATGAATTCTGCTATAATTGAAGCAAAAACAAAGATTACATTTATGGTTAAGCTCAGGTGGAAGAACAGAACATTGATACTTTACAAAGAGTTTATGGGGACAATGCATAAAGAAATTAGCGTGTACACATGGCTACTTTGTTTTAAGAAGAGCTGAGACAATGTTGAAGATGGCACCCACAGTGGCAGGCCATTTACATTAACTTGGGAGGAAAATGTTAATCTCGTTTGTGCCCTAATTGAAGAGGACCAATGAATAACAGCAGAAATAATAGCCCAAACAGAAATAAACGCCAAAAACATCTCAATTGGTTCAGCTTACACAATTCTGACTGAAAAACTGGAGTTGTGTTCTATGAGTACCGAAATTGTTGTGCACACATCAGCTGCAGTTAGAGCAGAACTTTTGATGGAAATTCTGAACGAGGTCCTGAGGCGTGTTTCGAAAGATATCACGTACCAGTACCACCTGAAGACCAAACACCAAGCAATGGCTACCAAGAGGCAGAAGTGGTCCAGGCAAAGCAAATGCAGACCAACCAAGAGTAAAGGTCACAGCAACTGTTTTTGAGATGCTCAAGACATTTTGCAGGTTGACTCTCTGGGAGGCCAAATAATGAGAACATCTGCTTATTATGAGAGTGTTTTGACAAAGTTAGTGGAAGCTTTAGCAGAAGAATGACCAGGAAAGCTTCACTGGAGAGTCCTTTTGCTATGACAATCTTCCTGCCCATTCCTAACATGATGAGAAGGGTGATTTTGTGAGATGATTCTGTGAGAGTTTTGATGTGAAATCTTAGACATCCACCTTACAGTCCTGATTGGGTTCCTTCTGACTTTCTGTTTCCTAATCTTAATTTTTAAAGAGCACCCATTTTTCTTTAGTTAATAATGTAAAAAAGACTGCATTGCTATGATTAAATTCCCAGGAAACTCAGTTCTTTAGAGATTAAATGGCTGGCAGCATCACTTATAAAACTATTTTGAAGTTGGTAACCCTTAAGTTGAGAAGTAAAATATATCATTTATTTTTGTCTTTTAATTCCATTTTTCCGTGAACTGTTTGAAATTTCCTCATATAGTCATTTAAAGATTAATGAAGCCTTTAATATTTAGCCAGCTCTTTGTGCTAATGGTAGCTAAAAGTTCTGGAGGCTACAAAAAACTTAGAGACATCTGATCTTTTGCTTTTAATTATGATATCTTCATGTGGAGTGACCTCCTCATTCACTTCTAAAAATTCAGAGTAATTATTGTCTATGAATCTGTGCAAACCGTAATATTTCCTTACCTTAAGACTTTTTATGAATATTTTATTGGGTCATTGGAAAAGTTATAATGCATTTTTCCACACAAAAACATGTCATGAGGGACCAGCAGGTGGTGTGATGGTCATATTGCTGGACTCCTACATAGTTCACCATGGTTCAAGTTTCAGACCCAGTGGCTTAAAATTCAGGCTGGATGAATGTGTGTGTTTGCCCAAAATCCTGAGAGGTGAATCACTCCCCCCCGGGAGTGATTTCTTGCTTTCTGTCACTCCTCCCCGGGAGTGATTTCTTGCTGTCTTTCTCTGTCTCTCTGGCAAGCACACGTGCCCTATAGCAAAAACCACTCTTAAAAACAAACAAATAAAACACATCATGATTTTTCTGATGACCCAATAACTTCCAATGAGCTCAGCTTCTTCAAATCTCACAAATGTGCAGCTTAAATAAACATTTATTGAGTACCTAATGGTTAACCAGGGCTTTTTCCAAGTAGTATATATAAAAACACAGTTTTAAAAGAACTTAAATTCCAGGTCCTAAATTCATGTTATGGGGTGTTCCTGAGCACACCAGGCACACACACAGTGATCTGGGCTGGCTGAGGCTGGGGTGGGTCCCGGTGTGAGGATTCTGTTGAAGATGCCTGTTCTGTCTCTCATGAAACAAATACACAAGGAAACTTAAAAAAAAGAAAAAAAGAAAAAAGAAAACCATAAATTCAGAGGAGTATTCTTATGATACAATCAAAAATGACAAAACTGTCAACAGTGTGAAAGGGATGTGATAGTAAAAAGCAGTGGGATAGTTGTGAAGAGACAAAGGGCACTTAACTTTTTATTTCTGGCAAAAACTGAGTGGTTAGATGTAGTGGTATGGGGAAAAAAATCCTGTGTCCTTAACAGAAAGTAGGAGTTTTTATTCATTGTTTTGTAACCACTTATTTGCCTGTTTATTTAAAAGTATCATTGCTAGAAGTTGATTAATGATAATAGAAATTAGAGATATCACTCCTCAATATGAGCATGATTTGTATAATAAATGATCTTTATAACTTTGAGGTTTTTCCAGCTATGTTTTCCAGCTACAAATCATGAACAAGTTAAGCATTAAGTATGACATTGAAAAATACGTTGAAAGCCTTTCTAAAGATAAACAACTGTAATTTTTCTCCTTTTTAGAATTACTTTATTCAACTTTATTTATTTATTTAAATTTGACCAGAGAGGGACAGAGCGAGAGAGAGAGAGAGGGAAAGTGAGAAAGCAAGCTACCAGGTTTGAGACTCGAACTGCATGTGGGAATCTAGTGCCCTTAACCACCATGCCACCTACTAGCCCCAAACAACTATGATTTTTCTATTCTATATAAAATAAAATTTCATGGGGCCAGCAGATACGGTAGCGTTTATGTTGCTGAACTCCCACATGATTGACCATGATTCAAGTCCCAGACCCGGTGGCTTGAAACTCACACTGGGTATACATGCATGCATGCCCAAGATCCTGGGAGGAAATGAAGGAGAAGGGATCATGGCATGGCCATCCTACCCCCAGGGGGTTTCTCCCTTTTCCTCTCTCTCTCTCTCTCTCTTTCTCTCTCTCCAGCATGCCTATGTGCTCTGAGGCACAAACCTCTATGGAGGGCATGGGTGGGGGGGTGGAGTAAAATTCATAATGACCTTTTTAGTGTTTGATTTATATTATTATACACACTAGGGAAATTTTTAAAGTTACACTAAAATATTGTTATTTGGTTCACATTTTCTAAGCTTTAACTGAAATTTGGTGGTTCCGTCTTTAAATAGTTCACATACACATTCTTTATGACCATGGTTAAGTTTTTCCTTTTTTGGTTGATGTTTATGATTCTCAAATATTTGTAATGGGTTCTCATGATTTAAATGTCCTTCTACTAAGGTTTACCTTTGTAAGGATTTAATCTAATTCATAAATCATTCACTATCCCCTGGTCATTTTTGTTGTGCCACTCTGAAGTTCCTCCAGGTTTTCCTGATTTCGAGGTGCTCAGCTGAATGCATTTCAGACATTTACATGTAGTGTGTGTTCTGCATGTTGCCTCCTGCCATGCAGCAGTTTGTTTGGGTCATAGTTGATCCTAAACTATAGGGTTATGCAACTGACCAGCGAGCATCCAAAGATAGGATTGCATTTTGTAGAACAGATGGTGACCGATAAATCCATAGCTTACATTGAGTCCCAGGTTAATATTGTAAAACCAAGCGATATCCCATATAAGAAATTTAAAAATCAAATTATAGCCACTAGCAAACTCATGCATAATCAAAGCATTATGCAGGAAGAGTCCATGTTGTGTTCATTGGAGCTCTCAAGCTTTATTTGAAATCAAACTACCGTCTTTCTATAAATATTTGTTGTGCTCATTTGACCAAATAAAAAGCAAAAGTTAAGCTCATTTTTTTTTCCTCTAGAATGACCTCTACTTGGGAATGCCCCTTCAAACAACAGATTTAAATTTTAAAATGTGTTTGCCAACATTTAAAATTCCCCAAAGCTCAGATTAATTACCAAATGCTCCTGCAAGCTCAGCAGTAACAACACCCGGAGCTCCGCAGACCTTATTTAGTACAGAATTGGCATGATTTTGAACTTTGTGAACTCTCAGTAGACTTCTTATTCACAGCATCCTTGTTCCTTCATGCAAAGTTCATTTTGCAATCATTAAATGTTAGTCTAGTCCTATAATCAACAAACTGAAAGAAAGTGTTGGAAATTATCAAGCAAATGTGACTAACGTGAATGCACTGAATATTAATTTGAATATGGCCTTTAAAAAAATCTTCAATAAATTAGGCTTGCTCATTCTCTTACTATCACAATAACAGACATCTAATTCTTATAATCATAATCCCCATTAATTTCTAAGAGTCTAGAAGAGTACTCACCTTCAGTGTCTGGTAAGATTCAGTCCCAGTACACAAGAAGCTGATTTTTTGAGTACAACACAATGCCAATGTTAGGTGCTGGAACCACAGTTTGCACAAGTTGCCAAGGGAGCTTTGATGAGGGGCCCAACATTTCCTGGAGAGGAGCACAGATCAGGCAAATATTATACTTTGCAGAGAAGTCAAGATTAGAGCTGATTTTGAAGAGTAATTGAAGGACTAGAAGTGTAGAGAAGGGAGTATGGAAAATGAAGAGACAGAGAAAGAGGGAAAGGAGGACCCCATGGAAGGAACAATAGCATGGGCCCAATGGTCAGAGAAAGGCTGAAGACTTAGTAATTGTAGGTAATCTGGTATGGTTGAGTTGAATTTTTTTAGTGGGGAGGAGAGTGGGACTCAAAAAATTGATGTAAAATGCGTATTGCCATAAAAGACTACGCATGGGTTTAAAAAATTTGCTTGAACCAAATAGTCTCGTTCTTTAATTCAGTTTTACCATGACCTCTTGGAAATATCTTGTATTAGAGATGGGTAAGGGTGAGTAGCAAGTAGTCAGGAATACATACAATTTGAAATTTTTATGCTAAGAAGCTTAAAATTTTGATCTGCTGTACACCAGAGGCAATGACTTATTTTAAAAGCAGAATTGTTTCTTTACGAGGAGGTGCTCACACTGTCCCAATGAGCTACCCTCCTTCTCCCTGTTTGCTGTGATCCTCTGTTCCCCTTTCTGCCCTCTCCCCTCCTCCTGCGATTTCCTTGTATCCTCTCTCTCTTCCCTCTCCCCTTGTTCTTCCCCTTCCCCTCCTAATTTCCTTCTGCCTTAATGGGTTACATTACATTGTTTTCTATCAAATCTGACATTTAAAATATTTTAAACATTTACTATTACAACAACTTGAATTTGACAACTTCAAGTGTGTTTTAACCTAAGCAGTTTATAATAAAAACTAGTTGTTTATCCATTCTAAAATAGGAGTTCCTCCATCCAAAACCAAAACAGAGTGGAAAGCAGGTCATCCAAAGTAACTATTTGGAAATAGGGA
>NW_006159635.1:928689-930953 GCF_000334495.1 Tupaia belangeri chinensis
AATGACATGTTCTTTTGTTAAAGCAAATGTTATTGTTTTCTCTGACTTGAGGCAAGTGATTTTAAGCAACTTCAAACATTAGAATATCTAAGTCTTTCACATCTTCTAGCACACTTCCCTATTAAAGGCTTATTTTAGTGCTAAGTATCTTCCTTTATCATGGTTCTTTGTGATTCAAACATTTAAATGTACCAGTGAATCACTAAATATTTTATAGACTCAAAAACTGTACTTGAAAAGAATTATATTTCCATATTATATAAAATTTTCACAAATAATGTGTTTTTTCTTTTTTTTTTTTGAGAGAAGATTATTACACTAAAGGATTAAGAGAAATATTAGTGTCATTTCCGGTAGCATTAAATCAATATGGGTTCTAAGACTGTCTCAAATATTCAATGAGGATTTAATAGGGAATTTAGAAAGGAAAACTTCAAGGTTAGAAATGGTGAATATCATAGCAGGGAAGCTGAGATGTTATTTCTGAAAGATTGTATGCATTTCAATTATTTATTATGAACTCGGTTATTTAATTCTGCCCTCTTCTTCAACCTGATGACAACTTTTATACAGATAAATGCCATTGTGCGTTTATTATTCAGCAACCATATATTTGTACGATAAGTGCCCTCCAGTTATGATTGCCTAGTCTTGCAGCAGGTTTCTTAGAAAGTTTGAACCCAGATACTTTATTTTCAAAGCCTTTAATGAAGTTGCCTGTTAATGCGACAACAGTATCTGATAGGAACTGGATAATGTCTAAATATTGATTGTGGTGTCTGTCACAGCTTTCGAAGTACTGGTATTTAATTCAGTTTAAAGAAATCCAGAGTTAGAAACTGGCAGATGAAGAGAGAGCACTTAACTTTTTAAACATAATTCAGCATATTTATGTATAATATTAGAAATGAGAACTTAAGCATATTGCAGTCATATTATCAGGAGTGTTGATTTGTAAAACCAATAGTATTATAGCCATAACTTAAGTACATCTCAGCAATTTATATTTTTTATTATAAATTTTTTTCCAAGACAGTGTTCGTGAATTGAGAAAGTTATAGAATAGTTACTTTGGGGTCTGCCTTCATTAGCCAATTTCTGTTGAACATAGTCTAGCTCTACCCGCAGTGCTTGGTTGCTGAAAAAATTAGTGAAAGACCACACTCTGGGGGCTTAAAGC
This sequence comes from Tupaia belangeri chinensis, assembly GCF_000334495.1. NCBI lineage: Eukaryota > Metazoa > Chordata > Mammalia > Scandentia > Tupaiidae > Tupaia > Tupaia belangeri. The sequence continues at coordinate 929,870 of NW_006159635.1, forward strand.
TATGAACATTTACATGGGCTGTCCAAAAATTCATGAAAAATCCATGTTTTGGAAAAAGCTAGCATTGATTTCAAAATATTTTTGCACCAAAATAAACTCACTTTGATTCTAGTTTTCTACATACTTCTTGAAGTACCTTCATGTTTTTCATAGTTTGGAAGTTTAGAAAGTCTTAATAGAACACTGCCAGAGCCAGTGTCTGGTGAGGGCACTTCCTGATTTGTAGACAGTTTTCTCCCTGAATCCATCCATGGAAGAGAGTGAGATCATCTCTCTGTGTCTCTTATAAGAGCGTTAATTCTGGGGCCAGCAGGTTGCATGGTGGTTAAGGTGCTGGACTCCCACATGGCTGACTATGGTTGGAGCGTGTGTGTGTGTGTGTGTGTGTGTGTGTGTGTGTGTATGTTTGTGCGCCCAAAATCTGGAGTGAAGATGAAGTAGAGGGATCGTAGCATGTCCATATCCCTGGGGGTTGATTTCTTACTCTCTCTGTTTCTTTCTCTCTTTGCAAGTTCATGCCTTCTCAAGGCTTCACCCCCATAACCTAATTACCTCTCAAAGACTCTGCCTCCAAATACTATCACGCTGGGGATTAGGGCAACATATACATTTTGGGGGATAAGAACATTTAGTTAGTAAAGCTTAGATTTTTAGAATCATAATTTTTTTTTCTTTTTTTGGAGAGTTTTAAATTTTTTTTTTGCTATAGGGCTTGCACTCGCTAGAAAGACAGAGAGAGACAGAGAGACAGAAAGTGAGAAATCACTCCCCAGAGGGGATGACCACGCTGCAATCCCTTCTCTGCCATTTCCTTCTTGAGATCTCGGGCATGTATGCACACGCACCTGGCGTGAGTTTAAGCCACCGTGTTCAGGACTTGAACTGCAGTTGACTACATGGGAGTCCAGTGACATAGCCATTGTGCGAACTTTTGGTCCCTAGAATCATATAATTTATTGGATATTTTTGTAATTTTTATGCTAATTAAAAAGCAAATTGAACATTTTTGGTACATGGAAGTCTTATATAGAAGAGTTTAAGCATGATTTTATATGTGTGTGTGTGTGTGTGTATATATATATAT
>NW_006159635.1:931433-964054 GCF_000334495.1 Tupaia belangeri chinensis
TAATTTATTATTATTATTATTATTATTTTGCTATAGGACACGTGTACTCATCAGAGAGAGAGAGAGAAAGAAAGCAAACTGCCAGGTCTGGAATTTGAACCATGGTCAGCCATGTGGGTGTCCATTGCCTTAACCACTATACCACCTGTTGGCCCCCATTTTTTTTTTTAAGCTGGGAAATCTAGACTAAAACTAAACACATGTGTAAAGGCATATCTAAGATTGCAGGAAAGTAGAGAACATTCTCAGGAGAGGAGGAATAAAGTGGGAGGTGTGAAGAGGTTAACTTCGAATCTGTGATTATTCGAAGGGCACTTTATGGAGAGGGCACAAAGCACTGGTCAGTAGGGGTAGGGACTAAAACGTCTGCGTAAAGTTGGCACTTTCTGGTTTATAGCCGAAGATGTTGACTTCTACCCAGAGAAATATGCAACATCATTGAGAGAAATGAAGGGAGGCCTCGGTACGTGGAGGGATGAATCATGTTCATAGACAGAAACACCGAGCAGATGCGATCCCTTGGCTCAGCCGTGGTGGCGCAGGGCGTAGGGTGCCACCATATAATACTGGAGCCACCTGGGAAGGCCCGAGATTGGATCCTGAGGCAACTTAAATGTGTTGGGTCTGGTCTGCCTGGGTGTGCCCCTGAGACCCTGTGGCTGGAGGGTTTGGGGAGGACCACCGTGAGATTGGGGTACCTGTGTGGGCGTGTCTCTCTCTCAAAAGAATTAAATAAACGTAAAAAAGAGGTTATTTCTTCACATAGTGTTGTATAGTTTCACTTCAATCCTTATACTTGTAAGAAGGTTCTTTCATTTTTAAATTACCAGCTGGATTCTATGATTTTTATGAAAATGATACTTTAATTCTGTGAGCAAAGGAGAACTTCAAATACAAGATATAGCAAGAGTTACTGTAAAGATATAGTAGCTGAGAAAGTGACTTTTCATAGGTCATGGGAATATACAGACAGAAGGATGTAAGTGCAGAAACAGTCCCATGCATGTGTGGAGGCCTAATTTATGACTAAGTTGCCTGTACAGAAGAGTAGCGAAAGGGTGGCCTTTGAATATGTGGTGATCGGTTAAGTGGACAGCTATAGAGAAAAGCAAAATGAATCTTTGCTTCTACCTCACACTATGTCTGAAGTTATAAAATTGACACACGAGGCTAGCAGATGGAATAATAGAGTTTCTACATGGCCAACTGCCTTTCAAGTCCTGGATCTGGCAGCTCACACATGCCTCACACTGGGCATGTGTGTGTGGGTGTGCCCAGTATCCCAAGAGGAGAATGAAAGAGAAGGGATCGAGGTTTGGCTGGCTATCTGCCCCTGAGGGTGATTTCTAAATTCCCCTTTCACTGTCTGTTTCTGGTGAGTGCATGAGCCCTATCAAAAAAACCTAAAAAGAAAACAAAACAAAAAAAGCAAACAAGTAAATAAACACATATATCCAGTGAGATATCTCAAAAACAAGCACATAAATCTCCCAAAAACAATAAGCAATATTTTTATGAGTTTCTGAGGCAAAGTTTTTTTTCTTTCTTTCTTTTTTTTTTTTTTTTGGAGAGGTTTTTGCTATAGGACACATGTGCTTGCCAGAGAGACAGAGAGAGACAGAGAGACAGAAAGCAAGAAGTCATCCCCTGGGGGGATGGCCACACCGCAATCCCTTCTCCTCCATTCTCCTCTCAGGATCTTGGGCACGCATGCACATGCACCTGGCATGAGTTTAAGCCACCGGATCCAGGACTTAGCTTGCAGTCGCCTGCATAGGAGTTCAGTGACATAGCCATTAGGCTAACTGCTTGTCCCCTGAGGCAAAGTTTTTCACTAGCAGCAGTAATCATTGAGGAAAGGATCAGGACGTTGGGCTACACTGTTATCAAAGTCTTCTTTTCAGCAAAGACACTATTAGGAAGTAAAATGGGCAACTAAGAGAATAGGTTTATGCCAGAATGTTACGAAGTATGATAATCAATTCAGAAAAAGACGCTCCCATAGACAGACAAAAAACATTTTGACTCCAGAATTTGGGCATTGTTACAACAGAAAGAAATGGCAATACGGATTATTTGCTTACCAGGACATTGGCAAGTATGGTCAAACACTTAACCTCTGGCAATATGGGAGGCAGATCATGCATGCAATGAATTTCTGGTTTTGGGAGGAGGTTAAAAAAAAGAATATTGGAGGTCAGCAGGTGGCATGATGGTTAAAGTGCTAGACTCCCACATTGGCGATCTTGGTTCAAGTCCCGGACATGGCCACTTTCTTTCTCTCTCTCTCTCTGGTGAGCCTTGTGTGTCCTATAATTAATTAATAAAATAAAATAAATAGAATATTGTGAGTTCATCTTGTTTACTATTGGCTTTGTTTAACATGGTATCATCAGTCAGTGTGCATGGTCAGTTGGTCAGTTTGCAAACAGCAATAATGTTATAGGACATTCTGAAATCTGAAGCTTAAGAGGCTTGAAAAAATGCTTCTTAAACCTCTTAAATGTAACCATAAGCTCTTAGAAGTAAGAGTTTTAGACTGCTGAAACAACTTTGAGCGATCTTGGCTTATGACAGCTCAGTCTATGTCAAGGACCGCAGTAACAGTATGATTTCACACTACTATCAATTAACCTTAATAGATTACTGTCCCTAAAAGTGAACTTCAAGTTAAGAGGATTTGGCCAATCAAGGTTCTTAGATACAATCACAAGGGGGAAAGCTCAAGGTTGTGGTACTTTCTCTGAAGTCTGAAAGTTTTAAGTGTCTGGTCATTTATTTGAGAGAGGGACATAAAGGCAAGAGAGTAAAAAGTATCGCTGTGTTGGCGACAAAGAAACTGGAATTTGGATGTGGTTCTAGGTATGGGAAGTAGACTGGAATCGGGAAGACATAAAGACTGGGGAGTTTCTGGGCAGGCTGAACTTCCAAAAGAGCCAGGAGTCTAGTTTTTCAAGTGATACCTGGATCTCCAAATAATCCCACACATTAAAAAAAAAATTTTCCTCTTTACTATTCAGGAAAACCGATCTCAGATATTTAATTAGAGAATATAATAAGAAAATGAAGTGCAAGCCTGGCTGTTACCCAGAGAGTCTGAAATTTCCAAAACACAAATTAGGCGATCAAATAAGAAGCCATGTAAAATAAAATGATGATGGAAGAAGGAAGAAATAGACTGGAAATCAAGGGTGACCATGGTGTACTTTTATATCTGCATGTTGAATTTTATGTCTCTGTATTCTGGCAGTGCAATTGTACATTTCTGTGTCATAGTCTTCTTTCATGGCAAAAAAAAAAAAGTGAAAATATATGCATTAACTGTTTCAGAATTTTGAGACTAAAATGAAAGGGATTTTTTTTTTTTAAGAAAAGTTATAGAGTGATATATATATACACACACTTGAGTCACACATGAAGAAGTCTGTTGCATCTTCGATAGAGCTACATCCTGCAGCTTGTTAGAATAGCCTCCCTGGTGACCAGCAGGTGGTGTAATGGTTATGTTGCTGGCTCCCTCTTGGCTGACTGTGGTTCAAGTCCTAGACCTGGAGGCTTAGAATTCATGCTGGGTGCATGTGTGTGCATGTGTGTATGTGCCCAAAATCCCAAGAAGTGAATGAAGGAGGAGGGATTGCCATGTGGCTATCCCTCTGGATCCTGTGAGGGATGTGTACCTGATTTTTTTTTTTAATTTTTAATTTATACACTAAACATTTTAACAAAATATGAATCTTCTGAAAAAACACTTTGGACCATGCTGTGATAGAATGATTTTTCCTGCGTGAGAAGAGGGAGACAGAAACATATAGACAGACACCCCCAACAAAGTCTTTATACCATGATCCACCCTAGTCTCACGTGGCTGGGATGACAGACACATGGCCACATACTCAGGGTGGCTCCAGGATGCAAGCTGAGGACTCTTCCCATATGTGTCCAGTTGTCCCCAAACTGTGCCACCACCTGAACTTTGGGATGCTTTTTAGCACCTAAGGTAGGTATAAAGCAAAACAATAAGTGATTGTTTTTCCTGACTATGTTAAATTTTAATTATGGTAGATCAAATAAGTAAAGATATAAGCAACATCTTAAAAAAATCTGAGGTTCTTTTTAAAGATAAACATCTATGGAATGTCCAATAAAAATATCATTTAAAGTGAGTTTACATTCTGGACATAGCAAATTCTAATTTGTTTAAGCCACAGACTAGAGAAGCATAAGAAGTGAAGGTGTACATTTCTCCTAATGCCTCCTGAGTGCTTTCTGGGGCTCCTTCAAAGGTCGAAATCACCATAAACAGTGCCATGTCAATTAAAACTGTCTACAGGTCGAAGTGCATTTTGGCTTTCATTCAGTTCCTTTGAATAATTTGAGATGCCTGAAAGGGTCAGTCATCTGCTATACTTTGAACTAGGAGTCAATTTTCCAGATTTGGTTTATTATTCAGAATAAAGGGTCTACTGTCTACATTTAAAACAACAACAAAACATGTTTCTTGCTCATGCCACATGCATATGTTGGCTGGCAGGGGTTCTGCTGTTTCATCACATCCTCACTCTGGGAGCCAGAATGGCGTGTCAGCTACCATCTGAATGTTGGCAGTCGCCAAAGCTGAGGGAGAAAGGAAACTGTCAGAGTGTGCACATGGACAGGCTATTAGAGTGTCTGCCAGGAGGTGACATGTAGTCGTTTCTGTACGCCTTTTGTAGACACAGAAACTCACAACCATGTCTGAAAGCCATGGGCAGGAAGTGGAAGCCTCCTGCAGGGAGGAGAACCAACGAAGAGGGAAGGTTCAGCAAAGCTTGCTGTTCACCATGCAGCGTGATTGAGTATGTTCTAAAGGGTTTCTGTAAGTAGAATGTTTTTTTAACTCTAAGCACAAGCACTTGCTGTTTTCCCCAACTTCAAAACTTATTCAGCATCTAACAGATTAAAATAAGAAAAAAGTGATGGGACCAGCAGATGGCGTAATGGTTACATAACTGGACTCCCATGTGGTTGACTGCCGTTGGAATCCCGGACCCAGCAGCTTAAAACTCACGTGAGGTGTGTGTGCGTATGTGCCCAAAATCCAAGAAGAGAGTGAAGGAAAAAGGACTGCAGCATAGCCATCCCTCCGGGAGGTGATTTCTCACTTTCTGTCTCTCCATCTCTTTCTGTCTTTCTGGTGAATGCGCACACCATATTGTAAAAAATCTCTCTCTAGAAAAAATTACTCACTTTTCCATGCTGATGCTGTTGGTGTTGATAAAGGCCAGACTCCCTGTAGCTTTGACTGGTGGGCAAGGTCACCTTGATCCCAAGATTGGAGGTGTCTTTAGCCCACTCCTGCATAAAATTACAGTTAAGAGTGAGTCTAGATGTCAGGGTGTGAAAATATGTGTGGCTTTTCTTAAATTCCAACATCTGAACATCAGGTCATTTGTATATATGTTGATGCTATATTATTCACTACATAAAATTTTTATTAATTTTACATCATCACTGAAGATTGAACTTTGTATCAATACAACATGACCGTTCAAATATTTTAGAAAACTGAGTGGTTTAGTTTTAACCTTGCTCTCTAGCCAAAATTATGTTCATATTTTACTTTCTTTGTATTTATATTTTTTAGTCATACACATTTTTAATCTTTCTATATATTTTTTGTCATTTTTTTGCTTGTATTACATTGGATCATCAGAAAATCATGATGTATTATGCATAGAAAAACAGAAAAATGCATCGTAACTTTTCTACTACAGGGCGTGTGCACTCACCAGGCAGACAGAGAGAGACAGAGAGATAGAAAGCGAGAAATCACCCCCCAGGGGGGACGGCATCATGACTTGTCTGACAACCCTACTGGTAGTATATTTTTTAATCATAATTAGATTTTTGGTCCTTTACAAAAGGATCTTAAGCAATTTATACTTATTTAAGTAAACTTTTTTGTTGATTATTTTTCTTTTGTGTGTGTTTAGTTTTTGTTATAGGGTGTGTTTGCTCACTAGAGAGAGACAGAGAATGAGAGAGAAAGTAAAAAATCATCCCCAGGGAGGATGGTCATGACACCGTCCCTTCTCTTCCATTCTCTTCTCAGGATTTTGGGCATACATACATACATGCTCTGTGTGATTTTCACGCCACTGGGTTTGGGAGTCAACAGCCTTAACCCCTGTGCCACCTGCTGGCCTGGCATTGGTTCTTTTTGAATAGGTGATAATTGTTGTTTCATGGTCATTTTCCCTTTTTCCCATTATTTACAAGTATGTTTACCTTTTAGGTTTACAGTTATTTCAAAGTTAGAATTTTTAAAGGTAAATTATATTAAAGAACAAACATTTTAAAGTTAACTTTCCATCTTCCTTAGTCTTCCTGTCTTAGGTTTTCCTTTAATTGGCAATTCCATTCTCCTGATACCAGCTGCTGCTTTTCCTGGTGCAATGAGAGGCAGAGGCTGGAGGAGGGAGCTGTTATCTGCAACCAGGTTGCAGGGAGACAGCAAGTACACCAGGCTAACTCAGAAAGCTCCGGGGTGCCCAGTATCCATAGATCCAAGATGCAAGCCCGTGCACACCGTTTCTCAGCACTCAGTCAGAGGCAATTGACTTCCTTTTAGCAGTTACTGTGATTCCTGTTTTACTTCAAATACCCACTTCTGGTTTCTCATCTGACCATTCCTCAAACAGCTCTCTCCATGACTCAGCACTCGGTCAGGTTCTCATCGGAGGCCTTTCTGAATTTCAACATGGCCACAGAACTGCAGAACTTTGAGCCGACCTGTTTCATGACTATTCTAGTTTTACATCTTGGGATCACCCCTTTCTTTCATACATAATATCCAATCTGAAGTGAGTTCCTGTTGGCTTAAATTTCATATTTACTGCAAAATTGGTTTTTGACATCTCCACTGCAGAGCCTTGGCCAAGACACCGGGACTCCTCGTGTTATGGCAACATCTAACTGCTCTCCCTGTTTCTTCATTTGTACCCTAATCTACTCTTTACATAGGCTCGAGGGGGAGCCTTCTGATAAATGGGTTTTTCTCATTTTCTGCTCAAATCTCTCAACGGCTGCGCGACCTTAGAGTTAAGGGTCAGCCCCACGATGGCCTCCAAGGCCTTCCACTTCCCCTTGGAGCTTCTTTGTGTTGTTCTTCCGGTGATCACTCCACTCTGACTGTGCCTTTGCACTGCCAGGGTGTCCCGACCCGGTGTGGGGGGGCAGTCGAACAGGTTTCCTGAGTGAAGGAGTGAGAGCCGGGACAAACAGCGTAGTGTTACAGCACAGAGACGACACCGTGTCTTCAGTGTCGTCTGTTTACTGTGGGCAGCAAGGTACAGCACGGAGATGACTCAGTGTTACAACTCTTCAGGGTCGCGTCGTCTATTGTGAGCAGCACGGAGACGACGCAGTGTCACAACTCTTTAGGGTCATCCAGAGACGATGTAGTGTTACAACTCTTCAGGGTCTTCCAGGTTGTCTGGAGACGATGCAGTGTCAGCTCTTTAGGGTCTTCAGGGTCGTATGGAGATTGTGCAGTGTTTCAGCTCTTCAGGCTCTCCTGGTCATCGTCTTCTTCCTGGTCGTCTGTGTCGTCTTCCTGGTCGTCTGGCTACTATGGGCCAGGCATCGTGATTATATACACACTGGTGGGATGGGATTGGTTGTAAACAGTGGGCCATGATTGGTTGTAAACGGTGGGTTATTATTGGTTGCTTTTGGACCAATCATGAGGTGCCGGATATGCAAATTTGAGGGATTCTAGTGGCCAATCAGAGCAAGGTTTCGAAGGTCAGGTTTTTCTGAAGGTAACCAATCATGGCAATTGTTTGCTCTCTGAGGAACCTTGGCAGACTCACTGGTGCGCAGCCTCTCACACCAGGGACCCTTGGTTCCTTCTGCCTGTAATACTCTTCCTTCTGGGGTCCCTATGACTAGGGCGTCACTCTTTTGAAGTGTTTGCATAATTGCCACCTTCTCTGTGAGGCCTGACTTCAGCACTTTATTTAAACATGTAGCTGTTTTCTCTCCCCTCCCTGGCCCAAACCCTGGCTCTCCAGAGTCTCCTTACCTGGGCTGCTTTACATTTTTCCCATGTCACTTTCACCTCCTGAGGTCCTACATAATTTAATGTGATATGTTCTATGCTTCTCACTGTCTAGATTTTAAACTCCATGAGGGAAGGGATATTTTGCCTTTTATTTTTCTCTCACAAATTCTTTTTTTTTTTTCTTGAGAGGTTTTTGCTATAGGGCGCATGTGTACACCAAAAAGACAGAGAGAGACAGAGACAGAAAGCAAGAAATCACCCCCTAGGATGGATGGATGGATGGCCATGCCACAATTCCTTCTCCTCCATTCTCCTCTTGGGATCCTGGGCACTCATGCACACGCATCCGACATGAGTTTAAGCCACCGGGTCCAGGACTTGAACCATGGTCGACTACATGGGAGTCCAGCAACATAGCCATTATTCCATCTGATGATCCCGATAAATTTTGCAATAAATGCCAGAACAACATCTGGCATGTGTGTTCAATAAATACTTGTTGAGTGAATAGATGGCTTTTCTATAAGACAAAATAAATAATTTGTAGAATAAAGACAGGAAGAAAGTAAATATTTCTCTCAGTTTTCACAGATTACATAGTAGGTGATACAGAAAAAGTATACACACACGGAGATAAGTATTTAGACTTAACACGAGGGTTAAGTTATAAAACTACACTGAAAAAAATCAAGATCAAAGTAAATAAAATTTTCCTACATTCCAGCAACTCATCCTTAGAAAATAAATATTGAAAATCTATATAATTAAAAATGGCATTAGAAATACAAACAGCCTTAAAGTAAATCTAATTAAATATTTGTCAGACCTTTCTTAAGCAAAGTATAAAATTACAATGAAAGATAGTAAGGAAAATATAGAGAGGTGAATTGACTGACAGATTTAAGACCAATTTTTAAAATATGTAAATTCTCCTGTAATTGATTCTTAGCATTAATGTGGTTCCTATCAAAATCCCAACAGAATTATATACCTTGACAAGTTTACTCTAATAACTCAATATCTGAAAATGTATATACATAAGCGGACAAGAGGAGCAGCAGTGAAAAGTCTAAAGACAGATAACACAGCAAGACTTTAGCAGATGGCAAGATTTTCTGACTCTCTTATAATGGAGAGAGTGTAACTTTGACACACACCACAAGGACCAAAGTGCAAAGCCCAAAATCAAACTTACAAATTTATGGATAACATATGACATCCATATGAGAAAAATGAATCACGGGACCTTGGGGTAAGAATGGATACTTGAATAAATGGTGCTGCCACAAGTGAACAGCCATGTGGATGAGAAAAAAGTGGACCTTATCTCAGAATTACCACGCTTAAAAATCATGCCCAAGTGAATTGAAAAATGAAACCCAAAAATCAAAACTATAATGCTCTTAGGAAGAAATAAGAAAAAAATATTAGTGCAAATTCCGGAACATGGAACGATTTTTATTTTATTTAATTAAAAACTTATTTATTTTGTATTTATTATTATTATTTTAAAATTTGCTATAGTGCACATGCACTCATAAGAGAGACACATGCACAGAGAGAGAGAAGGAAAGGAGGACAGTAAGCCACCAGATCCAGGACTTGAACACAGTCAGCCATGTGGGAGTTCAGAGATTTAACCACCACATTACCTGCTGACACCTGAGTGGAGTGATTTTTAAATAAACATACAAAAAGGCCTAGCCACAAAGGGTAGTACATTTGACTACATTAATTAAAACTTTCTTTCATCAGAAGGCACTATAGAAAAGTAACTTGTAAAGGGCTCATGTGGAGTATGCAGTAAATTTACAAACCAATAAAAAACACATTTATATAATTTTTTTTTTTTGGAGAGGTTTTTGCTATAGAGCGCATGCACTCGCCAGACAGACAGAGACATAGAGACAGAAAGTGAGAAATCACCCCCCAGGGGGGATGGTCACGCCGCAATCCCTTCTCCATTCTCCTCTCGGGATTTTGGGCATACATGCACATGCGCCCGGCGCGAGTTTTAAGCCACTGGGTCCGGAACGCGAACCGCGGTCGACTACGTGGGAGTCCAGCAACATAGCCATTACGCTAACTGCTGGTTCCCAGACATTTATATAATTTTGATTGTTCAATTCAGTGAATGACTAAAGTTCTTTTTTCTTCTTCTAACATAATAATTTGGTCCACTGCCTATGTGGATGGAATAGACATTTTTATATTCTACTTTTGTTTTAATTCTAGTTCAATGGTTTGTTTATTTAAATCTAGATATCATTCTCTCTTGCAGATTCAGTTTTTATGAAGCGCATATGTACACCAAAAAGAAGAATTAAATCCTTTGGTATACAAATGAACTTTTGTGAAGTAGTCACAAATCAATATATTTATCATGTAACTTTCGGATTTAACGAATGGTTTTCTATTAAGATATTATAAACTTATTTACTAAAATTTATTAATATGCTATATGGAAGTTTAATTTATGGAGCGCTATTATTCTCGCTGTAGAGAGCAACAATATATTGCTAAGTCAATGTACATTGATTCGTATTAATGTCTTCACTGATTGTTTTTCATTTTAACATTTGATTACTTTTTATTGTGAAATTTATGTAATTATATATAACATATGTGAAAGATAAATAATAAGTGGAAGATAATGTACTCACATGTGACACAGTATGTTATTTAGAATAACAAATTTTTAAATTTTTTATGTGTCAAATCATATTACATGTTCTATAAAATGCTTGCTTACCAATTATATACCTATCTATAGTTATCTATATAATCATAATTTATTCATTTTCATTGCTGTGGAATAGGTCAACATTTGATTGTAACTTATTTATTCATTCGACTGTGCTAGACATATGCTTTGCTTACCTTTACTACTTTATTTGTTTTTATTAGTATAAACCACACTGCTATAGTTTCATGCCTGTCTTGCATGCAGAATTTTCTTTTGGGGATTCTCTTGCTGCCTTGCTTAGGAAACTCCTGTGTCATCTGACAGCTCTCACAGGTCTACTGGGTGGAGCTGACCTCACTGAATCTATCTGACAGTTGACGCTGGCTGGCGGTTAAGCTGAATCAGTCCTTCACGTGGCTTTTCTTTTGCCAGTCAGCTTGACTTGATATTTGTACAGCATGGTAGTCTCGGGCTTCCAGAGACTGAGAACAAAAGATGAAGTTTCTGTTAAGGCCTAGGCTCTGGAATTCTTACACATTCTGTTGGTCAAAAGTAAGACAGGAGTCCAGTCTGGATTTAAGAGGTGGGCATGAGATTTTACCTCTCATGGCCATGTTTTCAATCTAACAATCTAGCATCTCGGTTCTTCAGCCAAAATCATTGTTTTATTATCTGTTACTGCAAGATGAACTATCCAAGACTTAACAAGGCAATAACTTCCTGTTTCTCATGGGATATTAACTTGCCCAGGTGGTCTGCTTTTCTAGCCTAGGACCACTTACAAGACTTCTGTCGTCTGATGGCTTGAAAAGACCTGGAAGGTTCATGGAGGCTTTACTTCCTCTGTCAGTTGAAGCTAGTTACTGACTACTGAGGTTTGGGTGTTTTTCAGATAGTGTTTCATCCTCTAGTAACCTAAACTAGGACTTTTCATACCATGTGATCTCAGGCTTTCAATAAAGTGGGGAAAAAAATCCACAAAAACCGGGAACCAGCAGTTAGCGTAATGGCTATGTTGCTGGACTCCCACGTAGTCGACTGCGGTTCGCGTCCCAGACCCGGTGGCTTAAAACTCACGCCGGGCGCGTGTGCGTGCGTGCCCAAGATCCTGAGAGGAGAATGGAGGAGAAGGGATTGCGGCGTGACCATCCCCCCGGGGGGTGATTTCTCGCTTTCTGTCTCTATGTCTCTCTCTGTCTGTCTGGCGAGCGCATGCGCCCTATAGCGAAAACTTCTCCAAAAAAAAAAAAAAAAAATCCACAAAAACCACAAGGACCCTGGGATCTATAATCTATCCACCATGACTCAGCAATCTGTCAGTCAAAGCATGACATCAGCCTAGTTCAATTTCAAGGGGTAGAGAGACTAAATTTCTACTGATGTGAAAAGGTTCAAATTATCATTGATATATTTCCAATTTACCATAGTTTACATGGCTCCTTGTTTTAAAATCAATTTTTCCTGACGTTAACAAAGTACATTTGGTTAGTACTTACATGGTCTTATTTTGGTCATTTAAATTTTTCCTTTTCCTTCTGCATTAAATAGTACACAGTTTAGCTTTTTAAATCCATCCAAAATTTATTTGGCTTTGAACCCTTTATCTTTCTTTTTATAAAAGTCCATTTATGCATTTCTCTTGTGAAAAAAAGAGAGTGAGGCAGAGAGAGGAGCAGAGAGAGAGAGCATCAGCAGAGTTCTTATGCTTCCCTCAACCCTTAGTTTCAGCTAGCCTGAATCCCAAGCTGCCTATCTGGAGTTCTCAGGGTGGTCCCAAGATGTGAACCCATGACCTTTCCCATGTGGATCCAGTTGTGTTACCATTGCACCATCACCCAGCCCCTCCCCTACTACTTTAAAAACTAAGTCATAATCTCCTGAATTCTCTTTCTTGTTATTTTTTCCTGTGAACTATTAGGTTGTTGGAAAAGTCATGGTGCATTTTTGCATAGAAAAATATGTTGTAACTTTTCAGTGATCCAATAGTTTGGCTGTTGGAACACTACATTTATTCTCATGTTATGAGACGTACTGTACTCCTGTTACTCAGATTCACTGGTAACTCTAATCTGTGATTGGATTGGGCAAAACTGTAGGATAAATGTCAGTTTTGTTCTGGGATTCAGCTGACATCCTTTCTAATAGAAAATACAGGAAACTGCAGATAAGTGTACGCTCAGGTGGTATTACAAAATTTCTGTTTTATCTAGGAAAAAAAAATTCTGTTGATGTTTATTGGAAGTTATTTCCAGACTCATACTATTTTAATACTCAATAGAAATATAATAACATCCCCAATAGAAATGTTTAATAGTGAACATTCATTTTAATTATATTGTATTACTGAACATCAGATTTTCTCCTATTTAAAGAAAATTTTCAATAATATGAAAATCATTAGGTAAAATGTAACTTCTCCTTGATTTCTCAAGTAATTTTACCCCAAATGTTTCAATAAGCATATTTATATGATTAATTTAAAATAAGTTCTTACTTTTGAGGTTGAACATGTTTTTGTCCTTGTCACCTGTTATATTTTTAATTCTGCCAGATATTTTAAACAAAATATTTTCTTAAAGTTTTAAGAGACAGTGGGGAAATACTATTTTTTTATAATCAGAACTATTTTTAAATATGTTTCATTCACTCAAACCCATCTTTCTTAATTTATAAGAAATGAGCATACTACAATAGACAATTGTGCCACCAAGGCTGAGACTGTGAGCACATGAACTGGGACAAAGTTGTCTCATTTAGTAGGAAAATTAATGGTGTAGCAGTTGTATGATAGACACAGACAAAATGCCAGAGCAAGACCAGGAGACTGGAGATCGTAATTCAGTATGTTCTTTTGAATATTACTAAAATAAATTGTCTTGCCTTTCTTGCCCTCAAAACACATTTGAACGTGTATTCTTTTGTTGTATCTTAACCAGTATTCACATCTGTGAAGTGTCGCTTAGTAAGCAGACAGAAGGAGGTCACGTATCAAGGAAGAATTGGTTGAAAAACAGTCGACACTTATTTGCCGAGGACAGGATGGTGGCGGATTGACAATTTGTGGATCTGCTCTGGCTGGAGCCCAGCGGTCTGCGGGCTCCCCTTCTCTGCAGAAGCTCTGAACTGATGACTGGCTGAAGTGGAGATCAAGTCAGTTACTCACTTTGCTTTCCTCCTGGACATCGTGGGGACGGCAAAGCCTATACATGGCCATGGCTTCTCCAGAAGAGGGGACTTCCAAGCAGAGTAAGGGCAAGGGCAACCCGGACCTCCCGTGGCTCTGCGGCAGCACCCCTTTGCTTCTCCTGGCCCACTCCTTTGAGCCTCAGCTGCTGCTGTAGAGTACTGAAGCCCCCCTGGCAAGGGAAAGTCCTTGTCCATTCAACCACATTCACTCAGAAATAAATTGATGTGCCCATGTAATTGAGAGTTGAAAGTATTTATGTACCTCTATTGTTCTGTTAGGCTCCTAAATAGCCTATTAAAATGCTGGTCTAATGAACTCTACCCCAGACTAACTTCAAAAACACAAAAACAAAAAACGTCCATGCACAAGAACTGACTTCATTATCAGCAAACTACAGGCATTTTGTGAGTCCCCGGAGCAGGTGACAATTTGATTTTAAGTGGCTTACTGATACTTTGCACTGACATAGCACGATTCAAACCAAATCTTAAAGTACTCTACAAAAACGCTAATTAATGGCAGCTCATAATATCCCATGGAGGATGGTACATTTCACAGCTACCCTTTTACAGAATAAACTTCTGGGGGATAAGAGACTTGATAATAGTCACAGTTCAAATAGCATTTGCAAAGCTACGAACTGAGATCAGGATTTGAAACTACCCATTTCTAGCACTATTGACCAGGACTCTCTCTCTCTCTCTCTTTTTTTTTTTTCCCCTTAATGTTTGTGAATAACAAAAATAATTGTCATGTTGTTTTTCAGGTTTTTAAAGCAAAATCAGTGTAATTCAGAAAGTATCAAAAGGTAAATGCTTAAGAAAGGCTTTCTAGGTAGATCTGATAACAGTTAAACGTTTTTACCTGATGCCGAAACAGTTGAAATAGTTTTTTCTTTTTAGAGAGAATTTTGCTATAGGGCATAGGCGCTCACCAGAGAAAGTGAGAAGTTACTTTCCATGGGGGATGGCCAGGCCGCAATACTTATTCCTCCGTTCTCCTCTTGGGATTTTTGGCATACACGCACATGTGCCCAACAAGAGTTTTAAGTTTACAGGGTCTGGGACTTGAACTGTGGTTGACTCTGTGGGAGTACAGGGACATAACCATTAATTACACCATCTGTCGGTCCTGAAATAGTTGAAATTTCTAAATGGCTATGCCACTTTACTGTAAAAGATATCAAACATTTGGAAAAAGTGCATTATTGGGAGAGAAAGAAATTTGGCAATTTGGTTGGATCAGCTTAAAAGTTCACAACTAAATATTTAGATATAGGGATAACTAGTTGTAGCTAATCTCTAGAGTACATGCTATATGGTGATTAGACTGTAGCCTTTGGAGTCAAATAGAATAGAAACTTTAGGTTCTGCTATTTATAATAATTGCTGTGAAAATTTGACAACATGTCTGAATCCCTCTAACTTTCAGTTTTCTCATTTGTCAAGTGGAAACTGGTTCAAACTCAGTTAATACATGTGCATGCACACACACACACACACACACACACACTAGTGTGTGAAGAACACCAAATTTCTTACTTCTCACAAAGGCTCTCTATTTCTCTGATTGGCAAATCTGGAAAAACTAACTAGAGGTTTTATTTTTTTTTTTTTTTTTTTTTTTTTTACTAAATTTAATTTTTTTGAATATGTAATCCATGCAAATGGTATAAAACATAAAATTTATGGAGAGCATGAAAATGGAAAAAAATACATCTCCCTCTGTTGCTTGTTCCCCAGCCACCTAGCAATTTTTAAGAGAAAACTCAAAATTTCTTTCCAAATGTACATTTCCAGACTTAGCTATGAATTTATAGACATCTTATTCACACAGCAAAAAATGGTATACAATATTATATATTATTAGGACAATTAGGTTTTGAGTGTCACTTAATTTTTCATCCCAGAATTCATTTCATGTTAGTGTGTTTAGAGCTATTTTTTTCTTAAGACAGATTTTTGCTATAGGGTGCATGTGCTTGATGGAGAGATAGAGAGAGACAGAAAGCAAGAAATCACCCCCCCCCCCTCCAGGGGGCATGGCCATGCCATAGTCCCTTCTCCTCCATTCTTCACTTGGGATTTTGGACATGCATACACACATGCCTGGCCTAAATTTTAAGCCACCACCTCTGGAACTCGAATCATAGTCAGCCATATGGGAATCCAGCAACATAACCATCATGTCATATGCTGACCCAGAGATGTTATTTTTTGGAGAGGTTTTTGCTATAGGGCGTGTGTGCTCACCAGACAGACAGAGAGAGACAGAGAGATAGAAAGCGAGAAATCACCCCCCAGGGGGGATGGCCACGCTGCAGTCCCTTCTCCTCCATTCTCCTCTCGGGATCTTGGGCATGCACACACATTCACCCAGCATGAGTTTTAAGCCACCGGGTCCAGGACGCGAACCACGGTAGACTACATGGGAGTCCAGCGACATAACCATTACACTAACTGCTGGTCCCAGAGATGCTATTTTTAGCAGCTGCATTTTATTTCTTAATAAATAATTCTTTTAGTAGGGCCATATCTATCAGCCAGCAATGTTTTTTTTACAGTCTCTTGCCATTGTGACTAATTTGGAATGAATATCCTTGCACATATTTCATGTTGCACATATATGTATATATTTGTAGGATAAATAGCAAAATTGCTGTGCCAAAGCTGTGTGTAATTTAATTTTGATAGATATTGCTAAATCTGGTTAGATAGAAGTCATCAAATTTGATATTCCTACCACTTTCTCCTTACCCTTGTTAATACTATATATTACTGATTCTTTGACTTTTGTGAATCTTATAGATAAATATGTCTTAATTACAATACAGATGAAAAATATTAGGCTATATTTAGATAAACAACAAAAGAATAATTTCATTGATTCCCAATTTTGACGGGTAGCTACTTTGTGTGTAATTTGAAATACCTTAGATATGCTACCTGACCAACATCATCCTAGGAATTTGGAACCATGTTGGTGTATACTGTAAGTAAATATAATTCTCGATATTTATTCTGAAAAACACTATTATTTATTAAATGATACAATTCTTTTCTAAAGTTTTGACTGATGTTTATGTAACACCAGACTCCATAATCATCCCTCAGCTATTAAAATGTTCTAATTTTATTTAGAAAAGATTAAACGCTAGTTTACTATGTGTAGGGATTAATATTTGAGATATTTGGTACAATATTTTGAATATGTTTTGAAGTTTTGTAGGAATGAAAGTTTGATTCTATGGGTTATATTTTCAGCTATTTCCACCTATGTTTTGAAAAGCAAGTTAGGTTTTACTTGGTCACAAAGTGTGTGTGTGTGTGTGTGTGTGTGTGTGTGTGTGTGTGTATGTAGGTCTAGATACCGATAGGTAGTGGGCAGTTTTTAAAGTGTTACATTCTTGGCTTCCTTAAGCAGTAGACAGGATGTTCAATAATGTCACCCATGTTTTCAGGAGATAGCATTCGAATTTAACATTGGTATTTTACTAGCAAATTAGAGTTGACATTTGTGAAATTGATGTTTATTTTACATGTATACAAGATGAGGCTTCAAGCAATTATTACTATAATTCTTTGACCCCAATTATCCTGATAGTTCAAACAGAGTGTACTTTATAGCCTGGATAAGCTTAATAACTGAATCCTTCCTTTCTACCTCATTATGCTTTTTATATAGAGTAGAATTCAATTCTCTTTCTGTGTTTGTATCTGTATTGATAAAGGAACCTTAATATGAGCATGCAGAGGTGGGGTGTACAGAAAGGACTGATGTTTGGCAAAGCTCACAGTGGTCAGCATGGCATGAGCTTTCTCTAATTCATGTAATCTGGTATTCCTTGTCTTACCTGTCCCCACTGACGTCATCGAGTAAGGGTGTGCTCCAACATTATGTACTGTTTGTTGGATGACTGCTCAAAATCTTGCTGCATTTAAGCCTTGTACAGAGTTTGAGAAGCGCTAGAGCATGTTAGGTAAGTTAAATGGCCAACTCAGTGGACATTTGAACTTATCAGCCTAAGCCCTTTTTTTTGGTATAGAGCTAACGTTGTTGTCTCCTAAAGAATTAAACCGAACACACGTGCATGTGAAGCCAATATGGCATTCAGTCTGTTCAATTTTACTTTGGGTCTAATTTTGCACATTTAAATGGAGAACAAAAACAAAACCAGTTTCCCTAGTTATTTCCCTACTGATGTCCCTTGGTATTTGCTGTAAACCAGCATGGCATTATAGTTTTGCCAGGCCATTTCTTGTAATGATAATGAGCTTTTGCCACTCACAGGCTCTGTGCTTCTTTGTCTTTTTTTTTTTTTTTTTTTTTTTCTGTAGTAGAAAGACACTCCAGAAGGCAATAACTGCTTGTCTGGGTATTGAGTTTCCAAAACTCGGATTCTTTAAGAAAAGGACAGGAGTGACAATGAGAGAAGAGACCATCAGTCTCTCTTTGTATTGCTCCAGCTCAGTGGCTGAATTGGATGGGCTGGTGGGGAGGATAAGACTGTGCAAAGTGCCTGGGGATATTACACCCTTGCCTTCTAGACCTTCAGATTCCAGTCCACTCTCTGGCCAGTCTGGCATAGAAATACTGAAGTCACAGAGATTCCAGGGAACTCATGGCTTTAGATACGGATGTAATTGCAGCAGCCCGTTGAAGATAACTGGAGGGAACTCCTGGTGTTTTGGTTACCTACAGCATCTCTAGAATAATTAATGCCACCTGAATGCATGTAAATGTTACTGCTAACTTTGACAAATCTTTGTGCTTAAATATGCATCCCCAGAGATTCTGATTTAATTAGAGCAGGTAAGCAGGTGTGTGTGTGTACATGTATGTGTATTTGAATATATATATTCCAGATTATTATTATTTTTTAAAAACTTTGTCAGAGGGCACATGTGCTTGCAGGAGGGAGAGAGAGAGAATGAGAATGAGAAAGTATCCCCCACAGGGCATGATCTGGCCACATTCTTTCTCATTCTCTCCCTTGTCTCTGAACTTTGGGCACAGATGGGTATGTGCCACGTGTGTTCCTCAAGTCCGGCGCAGGACTCAAACTACACAGTTTGCCATGTGGAAACCAGGTATTTTAGCCACTGGACAATGGGTAAGCCCTTTTGCAGGTCTTTCTAATGATGATCCTCTCAATGGGTTTTTTTATCGCTTCTTTTCTTCTGCAGTTCTCAAACTTTAGGGAGCATTGAAATCTCTGTAAGAGCTTGTCAAACCAGAGAAAGAGCCTAGCCATGGTGGAGAGCACTGCTAAGCTGCTGTTAGCAGTGCTCAGGTGAAATTCAGGTTTGAGCCCTGGGCTAACCTGAAGTCTGGCTGCAGTGCTGTGTACCTGTAAACTCAGCAACTGGAGGCTGAGGCAGGAGGGTCGTGATAGGCTAAGACCATGTCAAAAACCAGAAAACAACAAAAAAAAAGCCCACATGGATGGACAAGCAACTCCAGAATTTCTGGTTCTGAAGATCTGGGATATGACTGAGAATATGCATTTTAAACAAGCTCCCAGGTGAGGCTGATGCTTTTTGTTTGGCAAGTGTACATAGGGAAGAGACAAGACGTTCATGGATTTGAAGTGATGGAGTAACTACCCCAAGTTTACAAAGCTAGGAGAGACAGGACTTGAAATTGATGTTCTGACTTTAAGAACATTGCTTTGTTTGCTTTTCCCTTTTTATGAGAGAGAGGGGAAAAGAGTGAGTGAGAGCAAGCATACACTGCACAGAGAGTGAGGGGGCATTTTGATAGGGTCTCACCAAGCCAGGGGCTCCTGCCGCAGCCCGCGGGGCAGCAAGGGCCGCAGGTACATGCCACTGCACTCAGCCTGTTTACGTTGGGTCAGGAACCAGGCCTGGGACTCCTGTTTGTGCTGCCATGACTGAGCTCACTGATTTGACTGCTGATAGCGAGTGTGCTATACTTTACGAACTTGAGTTTGTATCTGTTATCTCAGATAATAATTGAAACAACAGAGCAGACAGGGCCTATTACTGTATAATCATAAAGAAATTTAAGCTCCAGTAACTGAAGTGACTTCTGCATGGTCACATAGCAAATAAATAAAAGGTAATAGAAATGAATTAAGATGCCTGTCTTCACAGTTCCTGTTTTTTTCTTTTTCTTTTTTTTTCATTCAAGCTGCTTTAATACTCTAAAGTGAATGAAATGATCTCACATTTAGGTTCCTTCATTTTTCTGAATATGATAATATGCAACAATTTTGTGCAGACTAGAGTCTCCTTCGATATAGTGATACAACAGTAGAATTATTTACCTGACTGAAATTTGCAGTAATCTTTAGTAATAAATATTTTTGCCTTAACTTCAGATTCTGTATTATTAGAATAAGTCAAATTATATAAAAATCTCTCCATATCTTGAAAATATGTTTATTTGGAAGATTTCCCGCTTCTAAAATAGCTTGTGTCTGAGATAAGTTGATTCGAAGTATACAATTGCCTAATTTATTAAAAGCAGATTCTGTTTTGTACATACCAATATGTGGTGTACATCATTCCTTTTAGGCTATTGTACATTTTCTTCTACATGGTCGAAATGTGCATAACATATAGAAGAGATTTTAAAGACCATCAGTTCAGGAGCAAGATTTTTATTTTCTAGATGTTATTCACTCTTTCTTTGGATTTGGTAGAACAAAAAGAAGTGTTATTCCTTTGAAAGCTGTTCTATTACCGTGTCTGCCTGAGGCCTCATCTTTCCACATACACATTTGTCCCTTACAGGGGACTCTTAACTCTTTGCCAACCTCTGTAGAAAACTTCAATGAAAAATATTCAGTGGTTATTCAGACTTCTTTTCTCTAGAAATTGCTGGGCACTCTAAACACTGAAACAATTTCTATGTTAACATCAAAAGAGAGAATCCTTTTAGTGTGTATTTTCACACACACACACACACATACGAAGGAACCAGGAAGGTATCTATCTATCTATCTATCTATCTATCTATCTATCTATCTATCTATATTTTTTTTTTCGGAGAGGTTTTCACTATAGGGCGTGTGTGCTCGCCTGGCAGACAGAGAGACACATAGAGACAGAAAGCGAGAAATCACCCCCCAGGGGGGATGGTCACGCTGTAATCCCTTCTCCTCCATTCTCCTCTCGGGATCTTGGGCATGCATGCACATGCACCCAGCATGAGTTTTAAGCCACCAGGTCCGGGACACGTTTTTTCTTATTCCCAATTTCAATTTTCCTCTGTCTTCTATGGCATGGAGACTCACTTGTCCCTCCCAACTTCATGGACTCATCTCTTCATCTCCGTTTCTAGGCTCCAGACCCTCTGAAGTTCTTTCCACTGTGTCTGACTGAGGAGATTCTGGGCACAGAAACAGCCAAGAGTTGGATAAGACCACAATCCATTTTACTGCTGTGGTCTGAAAAGTTACTCCAGCTTGGTAAAGAGTCAGCTCACAAGCAGAAAGCGTCTGGATTCTGTAGGAATTGGTTACAAATGTTCACCTATTAAATGTTTTTATTGTTCAAATTTATTTCTTAAGAGAGAAGGAGAGAGAGGCAGGCAGCAGCCCCAACATCAAGCACCCCACCTTCAGTCAGCCCCACATGCTGGGCACATGTACACCCAGCTTACTTGAGGAGTTCTCTGATGGGAACCAGGGAACCCTGAACTTTCCTGAGTGGGTCGGCCTCACAGAGCATCCCATTTTACTGCTGCACCACCAACTAGTCCCCATTTTAAGTATTTTTAATAATGTCTGAAATAAAACTATGATAAGGTGAGATAATAAAATCTTTGCAATAAGTAACTATTACTATTATTATTATAGGATAGGTTTTTGCTATAGGGCATGTGCGCTCGCCAGACAGACAGAGATACAGAGAGTGAGAAATCATCCCCCAGGGGGGATGGTCACGCCGCAATCCCTTCTCCTCCATTCTCCTCTCGGGATCTTGGGCACGCATGCACACACGCCCGGCGTGAGTTTTAAGCCGCCAGATCCAGGACTTGAACCGTGGTCGACTACGTGGGAGTCCAGCAACATAGCCATTACGCTAACTGCTGTTTCCCCGCAATACGTAACTATTATTTGCTATAGTTAGTGTGCCTTAGTTTTTGTTATTCTGTCAAAAGGAAACAAGATTAATAATTAGGAAAGTGTTCTGTAAAATGTTTTAAACTTACAAAACTGTTTTGTTTAAAATTGATTAGCTTCCTAATTATGCATTGATCAGAGCATTCATATGAAATAAGATTGCAGGAATCTTTCATTTTAATCAGAATAAAAGTTCAGAGGCCCCCAAATAAAATTACTAGTGAGCCTGCCAACAAATTATCCTACCTGTGGCAGCTGAGAATTAAAAGAAAGATTGTTTGAGGACATTAACATGATATGTAAAACTACTAGTAATGACAAGTTTTGAGGTCCTCTCCTTATGTCCTTTTTTTTTTAATTTTGGTCCAGCAAAAGTGCATTTATTTTGTTATACATTATTTAAGCCATCTTTTTTTCTTAAAGCTAATTTGTTTCATTTTCCCATTTCTCTTTCCTTCCTCTCTCTTTACCTTATTTACTTCTTTCCTTTTTCAAATGATCCTGATCCATTTACCAGGAGAAGAGGATTGTCCTTTACTCACCCTTACCGCTAACCAGTAGGACCACAACCATAGGCTTTCAGTTTTCTTTGGCATCATTTTAAGGAGAGGGAGAATACAAAGATTGATTCCAATGATCCATTTGAATAGAAGGGATTCAGGGAATTGGCCATGATTTGTTGGGGAGCTGACTCTTCTCACGTGATTCCTTTCATTCAGGGGCCTCAAATCCACAGCAGCGTCCTCAGTTCTTTGTTGGAAAAGCAAATTTTTCGTCCCTTCTCCAGAGCTTCTAATGTAGAAGTCCTTAGTGTGGAACCCAGGACTGTGTTCATGGGTCGTCCAGGTGGTACTAACTGCATGCTCCAGTTCTAAAAGCCAGTTATTTTTTTCTTGGCAGAATAAAGGATCTGGATGGCCTCATTCTCAGCTTTTCTACTATTTTTCTCTGTATCAAAACATATCGCAAAAGTATGGTGAAAATGCAGGGAGTCTAGCTGGTTATGAAGGGGTATTAAATAACACAATTTAACTAGTTCAGATCAGATTTTTCTACTTTGTTTCACATGATACTCATGGGTCATTTTACTGATCCCTGAACAAGACTGAAAATAATGTATTGCTATATTAGTCTGACAGCAGCCAGGGTCTATTAAAGAGCACACACAATATTCAAATCATTTATGCTTCTATAAAGTTATCTTTGCATTCTTGGATGGAAAAGCTTGAGAAGAGATGAGACACAGTAGGCATTTTTAAAAATTCTTATGTCATTGGTACGAGAGAAGGAATTGTATGTAAGCATTTCCAAATGGTATAGAAGTATAAACACAATTTTTCCCCAGTAAATTTCCATCATCATTTCTCTAAATTCTCTTTATGTTATCCAATGTTCTTTGATTTGCAGACATGTATTATGTATAACCAGAATAGAGGCTTTCAGAAAGCGTTGATTCTGACAAATACACTTCAACGTTCTTAACATATGGTCGTTGTTGATTGAATTTATCTAGTATAACAAGAAACTAAGATAAGATTTCATCCAACAGAAACACACTGTGAGGTATCACTTTACAGAAAGCTATTAGCGAACATTCTAAAGTATAAAATAACATGAGGAATGCAAATAACAACAATATAATTAAACTGTCAAATGTGATAGTAAAATTTATGTGAGAATACACGTAGCCTTAGCATTCTGTCCTCTTTCTCCCTCTAGTTTTTAAGGCAACATCAAAACAGTTACTTCTGAGAATATTTATAATATGTCAAGAGAAAAGACTAGAGACTATATAGCTATGCATCCCTGAAGGAAAATGTTAGTTTCAAAGCACAGTTGATATAAATATTGCCTATTTTCTATTTCGTGGAATGGGTTGTTATTCTGATAACTTTAATTGTGTTAGAAACATCATTATCTAAAGCCAGTGACATTAAAAACACCAGTGCATTTTAATAATAGAATTATAGGTGTGCTATCATTTTTCATATGGGGGTATGAGTTTTAATACAACTACTGCTTTTATGTGAAGAAATAATGGCATGAGGACAAAAATACACTTGAGAAGAAGATGGCTGTGGTGGCTGAGAGATAGTGTTAACAGAGATTCTTCTAGTCAAATATTGCTATTTCTGCTCAACTGTGTAGAGATTGGAACACATCTAGATCTCCCTTGTAACGCACCACACACACATTCACGCCCATAACACATTTTCTCCCATTGATTTTCATTTGGTTTTATATATACATGGAAGATTATTTAATATATGAAGTTGCCAGTATGGTTTTTATATATACAGGGAGATTATTTAATATATGGAGTTGTCAGTATGTCTCTACAAACAAACAAAACAACCACAATAATGATGACCAAGTTTTATCATCCATAACTGAAGTATTACAGTGGGGAATGTGACTATTCTGAAAAGGAGGACATATTCTTACTTAATGGGAATTAAATATTATTTAGGGGAAGATGTTAGAGAGGAAGTAATGTTAGATGTAGGAGAGCGAAAAGGGATGTATAGATCTGTGACTGTGTTATTTACTTAAAAATAGACTTTTTTTATGGACCTGAGAGAAACAGTTTTTAAGAATTATTTTAACTCATTTATTTATTTTAATTTGACCATGGTGGGGGGGATGAGAAAGCAAGATGCAAGATCTAGGACTTGAACTATAGTCAGCCATGTGGGAGTCCAGTGCCCATAACCACCATGTCACCCACTGGCCTGAGAAAAAGTTTAATTGTAGTAAACTGTTTACCATTATTATTGTATAAAAGGCATTTTTTAAAAATATGTATTTGCAGCTCAGTTCTGTAATGTATTCTTCTGCACTCATTTCAATTTATTCACTAATAACTCCAAATAATAGCTATTTTTATAAGGTCATTGTGAGGAATAAGTACGATATATACACATGATATGTAAAAGTGCACATATAAAGTCCAATTATCTCCAGGCTTTCGAAGAAAGCATTTCTGAATGTTTCTACATAAACAAAACTCCTAATGCAACAGTCAGCCAAGCGCCTTGTAGAGGGGCCTGTTGGAGTTGGGAGTCGTTACATGACACAGGCGTTTAGCCAGATCACATACGATTACTCGATTACTCGTTCTGTCTAGGTGATCAGTGACGCTACACAGTTACTAAAAGTAATAATACATGTTTACTTTTCATAACAAAAACTGATGAGGGAGAAAAAAAGGAAGAAAGAGAGGAAGGAAGGAAGGTTGATTGGCTTCATTCTTCTCTCATGATAAAATAAAAAATCTGGATAAGCTCCAGAACAGTTGGGAGCAGTTTTATTTCTCCATGTTATAATATAAGAGGTCTTCAAAAAGTTAATGGAAAGGCATATCATGAAGAGTACATAGATTGTGAAATTTTTTGCACCAAAATCAACTCATATTTAATTTTTCTGTAAATGTTTCAAGGTCCCCTTGTAGTCCCAAACACAGTGCATTGGCACAGTCCCTGTTCGCATGTGATGCTGTGATCAAGGTTTGTGGTTGCACCTGGTTGTCTTTTATTTTTCCCAGGAAAGTTGTCATCAACTGTTTCATCTTCTTTTAGGGAGGTTGTTACTAAATCTTGGTTTGTTATAAAATGGGACTGGTGGAATCTTGTGGTGTACTTTCCAGTATTTTCATCAATTTCACATTGGTTTAATTTTTAGTGTACACACTGTGACTTGATGTATGAGTAGAGATCGGGAAGAGGGTTAAGAATCTGAATCGTGTGTGCAGCCCACTGAGGAACTGGATCCTCTAAGTCACCTGTACAGCTCACAGGTGTAGAGCTTTCCTCTCTACCCTGGGAAGGAAGGGGGAAGCTCTTGTCCTCTGAATAAGATGGGTAGCTTCATACATACACATACATTCCATTACCTATCCCTTTGCCCCATGCATGCGTGGCTGTAAAGGGAGATTCTATTAATTTACACAATAAGTGTATTAATTATGCAATCTCTGTAATTAATTAATGAGGCTTACAATAGTGCCTCATCATATTTACAGTGAGTTTGTAGCTCAGCACTTTGGGTTCCAGCCTAGTCACCTTTTGGGCTTTTGTAACATTCTAGGCCCTCACTACTTGTCATATGTATATTTTCAGCCTCAGTAGGATGGACATCCGCATTCTAATGTTAAGAGGTCAACTTAGGTTTTTTTAATTCCAAAACCCCCCTCGAAATGAAATATTAATATAATTATAAGACATACTACTTTTCCCTTCAAAGTGATAAAAATCCTATGTAACCTGGATCAGTAGCCTGCAGCAATGAATGGTGTTTGCAAAGGGCTTTTTGAAGTGTATATTGGGGATTATATTCCATCTTCCACTGTGATAGTTTTTCTATGAGTCTAAAAACTGGTCACATGGCTGAAATGAACACATAATAATAAAAAGGTTCTTAGAATTTTTGGGCAGTGCACTTGACATTTTAATGAGGAAATGCTAAATTGGTTTACAAAAAGTTAATCCAATCTCTACTCTCCGTTCATTTTCTTTGTCATCTAAGTGAGTCCAGATCAATAGGATCATCATGTTCTCCTCATTTAGATCTGGGATATTGACCTGCAAATAGATAATTCCATTATCCTCATGGGCACAACTTTTCTATTGGTGTCATTGGCACTTCCTGAGCCTCCCTGGGATTTCTACTGAAAGGTTATGAAAGCCCGTGCTCAACTCAATAAGGGTATAATAAATTCTTCCAGCCCTGCTCATATGTCCATGAACACTCAGTAATGATATTAGTGATACAGAGTCATGTGAAAGAAAAGGTCAGAAGAAACTCTAGAGCTGCACGGAGCACTCTCTATAGCAGAGAGATCAGAGGGTACACCTGATTTGGGTTCATGTACAATTTTTAGAAGATCAGGACTTTGTTCTCAGTTGTTCAGTTCTGTGGGCCTTTGAGCAGCCATCAAGATGAGAAATACAATCTTTCTTAAGATGTGAACATTTTTTGAAGCTATATTAGTGATGCAGAGTCATGTGAAAGAAAAGGCCACAGAATAAACTCTAGAGCTGCACGGAGCACTCTCTACAGCAGAGAGATCAGAGGGTACACCTGATTTGGGTTCATGTACAATTTTTAGAAGATCAGGACTTTGTTCTCAGTTGTTCAGTTCTGTGGGCCTTTGAGCAGCCATCAAGATGAGAAATACAATCTTTCTTAAGATGTGAACATTTTTTGAAGCTATATTTGCTTATAATTAGTGCCAATGGTAAGAAGAAAGATAAGGGAGCTTAGTCAAGCAATCTGTAAAGTCTTCTATGAAGAGTTGTTTGGAAAATGAGTTTAATTATTTATGGGAATATAGCAGAACTATTAGAAAGGTTTGTGGAAATTACCAAACTAAGTTGAGGAAGTATAGCAGTATAACCCATCAGATATATCACATAATTCTATAAAAAAAACTTTTATGTTGTAAGAGAAGGTCTTTTTCACCACATGTGTGTTTTCATTCTGGAAAGCCTCCTTGATAGTAGCATTAAAAATCAAAAAGAAACTGGCAAAAAAAAAAAAAAAAAAAACAAGCAAAGCAAAACAAAATAAAAAAAAGAACCTCTAAATTTCTGGGGAATTTTATCTACATCAAGTATCTACAGTATACAGGGACAACAACCACCTGTGTTTTCCTGGATTTGTTTTGAGTTCCTTAGTTCATGTGGCTTATTTTGGCATCCTCCCAGTCTCCATCTGCATCACCCCTCTCACCTGTCTCATCATCACGTCTGTTGTCCACTACTCATTTCTTCTTTTCTTGCAAGTATACTGAAATTTTATATATTTTTTGGTTAGAAGTTTTGAAATAATCAATTTACTGGCTTGCCCATTTGATGAATCAAAGAAATATTTTCACATGCATCCTTGGAGAGGCATTTACAAGGCAGCACAGCTGATGGTCTGAAGAGCACATATCGTCTAGTATTCAAAAGAAATGATTCTTATGTGTTTAAATTCACAATTATTGTTTGATCTAAAATTTTTAATATGCTCCCCCCCCCACATCAGTATTTTTCGGGGACTAGGTAAAGGACTCTCTGCTGCTGATCACTGGGCAACTATTTACTGTATACGTGGCCTTGGTATATTTCTGTTTCCCTCCATGAAGCTAGGATTATGAAATACACACAGGATCTGGGTTATTGTGAGGATTAGTAAAATAACTTATATAAAGTACATTTGCAAAATGTATTTTGTATGTTATCAAGAATTTGACCTTTGCTAATATTTTTATTATACCTTATACTTTTATAATTTGTTCATACATATTTTCTTGTTTGACCTTAAGAGCTTTATGAAGTGGATAAAATTGAATATACCTATCCTGTTTTGAGACTGAAATAATTGTTTATTTCTGGAGGAGATGAGTAATCTTACAAAAGTCAATTTAGTGAAATGAGAATCATAGCGACAGTACCTGAGTTTCAGAGTTGTAGAATTAATTAGTGATAACCCAAAGGCAGTGCCTCAGATGCCTGGAGTTCCAGTCTAATGCCTTGCTCTATTGCTATCTCTTCTAGATAGATGATTGCCAAAAAATTTAATTGTGTTTTATCCTAAAACCACAAGAAAAAAATATATAACTGTAATGAATTTTGATAAATCCTTGCCAAAAAATTACCATTTTTATTCTTTAATTCCAATAGGTCCTTGATAAATGTTTTTGGATTTGCTCTTCTTAATTGACCATTAATTATTGAGTGTTAGCTGAAGGAGGTGAAAAAACCACTAAGATTTCTTTATTGGATATATGCTAGTCAAGGTCCTATTCTCAATTTGTAACATATCTATTGACTTTAAGAAACACAGTTCTTCTCATCATGGACAATGATTTTCTCTTTTAAAAATCTCCCTTGACTTTATTAAGTTGATTTTACTTTTAATTGAAAGTTTCATGTATTTGTCAGGTACAATGTGACTTTTAGATGACATACACATTCTAGAGTGGTCAAATCAAGCTATTCAGCATGTCCATCATCTCAGCTGCTTATCAGTTCCTTTTGGAGAAAACCTTCAAGGCCCTCTCTTTTAGCTGTTTCGAAATACACAATGTAGGCTATTACCTGGAGTCGTGCCGTGGGACACCAGAGCTCCCTCCTCCCTGACTGACCTCGTACCCACTGACCAGTGTCTTCTCTGTCCTTGTTCAGCCCCATCCTCAGCCTCTGCTAACCTCCGTTCTACTCTCTGTCTCCACAGTGTGGATTCTGTATGTAAGTGGAATCGTATGGCATTTGTTTCCCATATCATATTTGGCTGGCTTATTTCACCTAACAGAACATCTAGGTTCAGTGCGCAATTAATACAAAGGAGTCTAAGTAGTATTCTACTGTATATATATCACGTTTTAAAAGATCCATTTATCCTCTAGTATACATTTAGGTTGTTTCCACATCTTGGTCATTGTGAATAATTCTTTGACAAGCATGGGAAGATATATCTCTATCTATCTATCTATCTATCTATCTATCTATCTATATCTATATCTAATCTGTATCTATCTATATATCTATATCTAATCTCTATATATCTATATCTAATCTATATCTATCTATATGTCTATATATCTATATAGATATATCTCATCTATAGCTATGTCTATATATATCTTTGGCATACTGATTTCCATTCTTTTGGATATATACTTAGTAACGTGCTTACTAGAGCAAGTGGCAGTTTTATTTTTAGGTTTTTTTTTTTTTTTTTTTTTTTTTTTTTGAGAAACCTAAGTACTATTTTCCATAAGGGCTATACTAATTTACAGTACCATCAGCAGTGTACAAGGGCTCCCTTTTCTCCACAATTTCACCAACACTGATTTTCTGTCATCTTTTTGATAAGAGCCAGTCTGATGGGTATGAGGTGATATCTCATTATAGTTTTAATTGCATTTCTCTGATCCTTAGAGGTGTTGAGTATTTTTTCATATACTTGTTGGCCATTTATATGTCTTCTTTTGAGTAATGTCTACTCATGTATTTTGCCTATTTTAAAATAAAGTTACTTCTTGTTATTGAGTAGTTTGAGTTCTTACATGTTTTGGATATTACTCCTTTATCCAATATATGATTTCAAATAGTTTCTCCTAATCTGTGGATTGTGTCTTTGCTCTATTAAATAGTTTCCTTTGCTGTGATATTTTTAGTTTGATGCAATCTCATTTGTCAATTATTGCTTTCATTTCCTGTGCTTTTGGGGCCATCTCTTTAATGTCTCTGCCCAGACCACTGTCATGGAGCTTCAGGACTGTATTTTCTCCTACTAGTTTCATAGCTTCAAGTCCTACTTTTAAGTCAGTAGTCTATAATATTTTGAGTTGATTCTTATATAAGGGGTATGTTAGGTTTCATTTTCATTCTTCTGCATGTGAATATACATTGTTCCCCATAATAGTTACTGAAAATTCTATTCTTTACCCACTGTGTTTTCTTGGCAACTTTTCAAACATAAATATATTGTAAATGTGTGGGCTTATTTCTCTGTTTTATTTTAACAGACAGTAATTTTCAGCAAAAAGATGTATCTTAGGATGGTTTCCATGTTCTTCTTTTCTTTCATTCTTTTAAAATTATTATTTTTTTTTAGTTTTGCTATAGGGTTTGCACTTGCCATAGAGAGACAGGGAGAGAAAAAGAAAGGGAAAGTGAAAAATCATTCCCCATAGGGAGTGGCCACACCAGAGTCTCTTCTCTATTCTCTTGGGATTTGGGGCATGCACACACATGCACCTGCAGTGGTTTTTAAGCTGCCAGGTCCAGGACTCGAATCATGCAGTTAGCCACGTGGGATCCAGTACCTTAAACTCGTCCTCTGTTGACCTGCTTTCTGTATTCTAAGGTGCATACTACTTTACAGAGTATAGGCAAGGATTTGATACTAATTTTACATAAAACAACAAACCTAATGAGAGACCCATAAAACACAGATCCTCTTTAATACTTTTCATTTCAGGGCAGAGTTTTTCTTCAATTTTCTGGCAGCTCCCTCAGTGAACATAGAAGCTCTGCAGATAACTAATTCAGAGGACAGGGTCAGTAATGCAGTGAGTTCATTTGTGTTACCTGTTTTCCCAGGTACTTGTCTATGTGGCAGCTGTAGGACTTGGGGTTCATAAAATAGAAATGTCAAAGATACAGACTAAACAGGGTACAACCCCATTTTAAAACAGGCTTCTCTCACTTTAGGCAACAATTTTCTCAAATGTTCCATGGCAGGGGATTCATTTCAAGTAGAATACAAAATTCTTTAAGGTACTGGACAGTGGTACAGTGGAAAAATGCTGCTCTCTGCAAGGGTGATCTCCATGAGAAGGTTCCATGTTTGTATCTGGAGGCCTTCCTAAGTATGCTGAGCTTGAGCATGCCCATAATCCAGGACTGGCTGAAGCCAGGGATGGATCCTGTCACGAAGGCCCTTCAGGGAATGGTCTGCCTCTTCCTCTGTCTCTATCTCTGTCTGATTGTTCATCTGTCTCTATTTTGGTTTCTCTGTCTCTCTTGCTTGTGAAATAAATAAACTTAAAGAGAAATAACTTTAGGGGCCAGCAGGTGGCATGGAGGTGAATCCCACATGGATGACTGCGTGGCTTGAATCTTAGATCCAGTGACTTAAAAAGCACACCATCTCATGCGTGCCCCAAATCCTGAGAGGTAACCGGAATAGAAAGATTGTGGCATGGGTGTGTTCTTGGTGGGGAGGGGGTGATTTTTCATTTTCTTCCTCTCTAAATTTCTCTGGGGAGTGCACATATTCTATAACAGGAAAAAAGGAGAAGGAGAAAGAGAAGGAGGAGAAGAAGAAGAAAGAAATTAAAGCACTCTAAGAGCATCTTACAGGGATTTCAAGAATTCAAAGTGTAAAAGTGTAAACAATCAGGGCATTAGCTGTGTAGATAGAAAATACTTTGATTCACATTCCTATAAATCATTTTAATCAGGTGTAATGAATTCTCTTTCTGTCATTGAACTAAGCCAGGGCTTTTGTGTTGGTGGGGTGACCCAAAATCCCAAGAGGAGAATGGAGGAAGGATTGTGGCATGGCCGTGCTACCTGGGGAGTGATTTCTCACTTTCTCTCTCTGTCTTTATCTTTCCAGCAAGCACATGCTCCCTATTGCAAAAATCTCTTTAAAAATTCCCAGAATATTATCATCGACAGTCTAAGAATTAAACCTTTCGTTCTTCATTTAAAATAGAGCTTCTTTCCTCTCCCAACCTTAGGCCTGTAGCAGGCTGGAAGATTGTAGTGGAGAAGGCAAGTTCAGTGGACTTTCTGTCCATGTTCCCATCTGACCCTCCTACCACTCTGTCTCCATGCATGAGGATAACTGAGACTCTCTAGGATTTCAAATAAGGGAAGGGAGGAGGTACACGAGATTCTCTGTGATCTCCATCAGCTTGAACTGTAATAAATTGTCATTGGTTAGATTTTTTTGGTTGAGGTAGATACTGATTCTTTTATTTTATTTTTCCAATTTTTGCTAGAGGGCACATGTACTTGACAGAGGGAGACAGAGACAGAGAGAGAGAGAGAGAGAGAGAGAGAGAGAGAGAGAGAGAAAGTGCCTCTCATGTGGAACAGCCCACCACAGTCTC
>NW_006159635.1:964352-977608 GCF_000334495.1 Tupaia belangeri chinensis
CTGCTTTACCATAATAAAATTTAGCCACTGAAAGACATGTATTGTTTTTAAATTGTATTTACTTCTTACATGAGCAAGAGAGGTAGAGAGAGACAGAGAGAGAGAGAGAGAGAGAGAGAGAGAGAGAGAGAGAGAAAGTACCTCTCATGTGGAATGGCCCACCACAGTATCTTCTCCTACATTTCTCTCTTTTTTTTTGTGTGTTTTGAGCACATAATGCACATGGGCTGGCGTATTTTTCAAGCTGTCTTCTCCTACATTTCTCTCTTTTTTTGTGTGTGTTTTGAGCACACAATGCACATGGGCTGGCGTATTTTTCAAGCTGCTGGGACCAGGACTTGAACCATGCAATTGGCCATGGGGGAGGCAGCCACCTTAACCACCACACCATGGACTGGCCTGATTGTCTTTTTTTTCTCTGCAATTCTTTGGAACCATTGCTTTGGAGACGTTCCTACATTTCTCTCTTTTTTTGTGTGTGTTTTGAGCACACAATGCACATGGGCTGGCGTATTTTTCAAGCTGCTGGGACCAGGACTTGAACCATGCAATTGGCCATGGGGGAGGCAGCCACCTTAACCACCACACCATGGACTGGCCTGATTGTCTTTTTTTTCTCTGCAATTCTTTGGAACCATTGCTTTGGAGACGTTCCTCAGTCTGGTTACTTAAGACATGCCCATTTCCCCAGGTCTTCATAGGACTTCTCCAGCTTCTTTCTTCTGAGATATATAAGTATGTGTCTGTATGTTTGTCCCTCAAGCCAGTCTTTCTTGAGTATGGTGTGAAATAATGATAGGCTAGCTTATTATTTCTCCCTTTTATGGCCCATATGAAAAACATAAATTTTTGTTGCTATAAAGTCCTGAGGGATTGAAGTCTCTCTCTTTATAACTCTTCTGTGAGAGAAGCTGGCTTGTGTCAATCACCCCTCTCTTTGGCAAAGTCTCCATTATAAGAATTTTCTTTGATCTTAGCAATATTAAATAAATAGAAGGAAAAAAGTTTATTCATCATGCATGTACTTAGAGGGACTAATATTTTCGGTATGAGGGAAGAAAACAGAAGTGCTTTCTAGTATGAAAGTTTTCACTATTAAGTTTGTCTGAGAAACAAAATTGTCACTATAGAAGAGAACTGGGAATTTCATGGTTCCCTTCACAATCATATAATCTCTGTGTTCCAGACCTTCAATTCCAAAGAATAAAACGTGCCAAGTGTCTTTCACTGAATTGCTCCCAGTAGTGTTTTCTGTATCACTCATGTCGCTGCTCCCAGGAGAGAAAGGTGATGTTGTCCAGGAGAGCTGTAGCCTGTCTCCACTCGCAGAGTGTGCCATGCTTTAAGGCATGTCTGCCAGGGCTCCAGTGAGACTGGATTTGAGTATATGAGATGGAATGGCAGGCAAAAAACGAATTTTCAACAGATATCATTTAAGTAAACACTGGAAGCTAAAGAGGATAGCTTTTTTGAATTATGCCTTGGAAAAAATATTCTCATGAGTAAAAACAGAAATTTGGATAGTTCTTTGTATTTAAATTAAAAGGTTAATGATATAATCAATTTTGATTTTCTTTCTTTCCAGAGAACATGAATGAATAACAGAGTCAGGAAGAAGATGCATACCTTGACCAAAAACCAGAGTATGAATGTATGGAAACTGGTAGGTCTTGTTTTAAATTTAGACTCAACTACACACAAACTAAGCAAGACACTTGTGGTCTATGAGCCTTATTTATTGTATTGAAAGTACAGTATAGTATGATTAATCATTAGATTGTGGTTAAAATGAGATAAGAAAAATATAAAATTTTGGAAGTTTCCAAGTATTTATTGAATGGTCGCTATCATCATCATCATTTTTAAGGTTCATAAAGAGTAAGTTTCTGAGTTGTGTCTTTCCTGTCATCTATCATCTTCACTATTGATGATAATTAATATTGAGCTCCAAAATTATAAATATTTGGAGAATAGAGATTAAGCAGTACCTGTCCAGAGAAATATAATGGCTACGATAGTTTAAATAAGTAGAGTTTGGATAAGTATCACTTTGGGGGCATAAGAATAGAGAACAATTTGGGACCAGCAGTTGGTGTAATGGCTATATCGCTGGACTCCTATGTAGTTGACCACGGTTCAAATCCCAGACCTGGCAGCTTAAACTCACACTGGGCACATGTGCATGTGTTCCTAAGATCCCCAGAGGAGAATGGAGAAGAAGGGATTGCGGCGGGGCCTTCCTCTCTGGGGGGTGATTTTTCGCTTTCTGTCTCATCTTTCTGGCAAGCACACACGTATAGCAAAATCCTCTTCAAAAAAAAAAGGAAAGAAAGGATATAGAACAATTCTATTAGACAATATAAAGACTTGAAAGCTATATTTAGCAAACAGATTGATATTAAAGGTTAAAAAAAAAAGTCCTTCCCCGAACTAGTATCAATTTTATATGAGAGGAAACCTCCCTTCTATTTTTCTTACACTTTAAATGATTTGGTGACCAGTGACACAGTAGCTTTTGTTTAATGAAGACAAAAATTTAAGACTTTATTAAAAATTAATCTTACCTTTTGGCTAATTTCGATTAGAATTTGCACACATTTATTTCCATTGCACAATGTTTTTTGAGGTTGAATAACAATATTTAAAAATAACTTAATATATTTATAGACAATAGTCTTAGATATTAAAAACAAAAAAAAATCATGATCCATTTCTGAAATATACTCTGTGCTACACCGGTCTCTAACCAGTTTTACTTACAGTTCACAATTATAATCGGTAGCACTATTTTGGGAAAACATAATTAATTTGCTGAAAACTTGATAAATTCAGGAGGAGAACAAAAGCAAAAATTAATGATCCCAATCCTGAGTGTGAAGAACTTGTACTTAACCTATCGGAATTGGTTGTAAAATAATTCTATACCCAAGAAACCTGTTGAACCATTTAACTATAATTATTTCTCGGCCATAAAGTCATTGAGTAGATTTTCTCCATTAAAGAGATTTCTTTGATATGGGAAAGAACAAACAGATGTGCTGTAATTACACTTAGAATACAGGAATTTAGCTATCCAACTTATTTTATATAATGTTTGAATTGAGTATTATTTACCCAAAGGCTAAAACCCAAGCAATTGAAAAGTTTACAACTTAAATGACTTTAAAAATGTTTTTACACACTCAAGACCAGATGATATGTTGAGAGGTTAATATTGGGAAAGATGTACGAGGAGCCATTTGACTATCATGAGTACAAATGTGTCAACGTTAATCAGTTGGCCCACTTCAAATATGTAGTTTAATGACTTTAGTTATTCCTCAATAAAGTTAATAAATATAAACAAAATCAAATGTAAGATTAAAAAAAAAAAAAAGACTAGGGGCTATGGAAACCAGAGAAAACTGTACTCTTATCCCCCAACATGGGATTAGGTACAACTAAGTCTCAGGTTGGACGATATAAAGGAACTTCAAAGAAAATCTTTGGAGAAACAAGTAAGTATGCGGGCTCCTAACTATTTTTTCTGTCTCTAGTAATCTCTGGGCATGTACAGCAGGGAATGAAGAAAATGGACAGAATCATTAAATTGGGAGGACTGAGGGAGTTGAGATCCTGGGATTCTGCTTCCCAGCTAGAGATTAAAGACAGCAGCTTTCTAGACATGTTCAGCAACCTTAACATAGGGATTGGCTGCAGGGTGTGGGGACAGTTTAGAAGCAGAATTCTCCTGGATGTTTCTCTGGAGTTTTGAGAATGGTGTGAATTAGACATGATCATTTCTTTGTATCCAAGCAATGAGAAAGTTGGCAGAAGTATAAGGATAGATAAATCAGATGTGTACATTGTGTGAAAACACAGCTAAGACATCCAAGTGAGGGCTTTTTGGTGGGGTTGGTGGGAAGTAGAAGGTGTGATTCCATAGATGACTGCTGTCCATCAGAACCAGCACCAGATATCAGGAGAATGGATACCGATTACCAGCACCAGGTACCAGGGATGGACCTCATAGTCAACACCACCTCCATGCACAGGTGATGGTCCAAAAGCCTTATATTTCAAATTGGAGAAGAAAAAGAATCCTTAACTTGAGCACTTTTTAAAAAATGTATTAAAGCCCCCAAATTGTTAAATAACCCTAATTGGATATTTTTATTAAAAAAAAAAAAAAAACCTTAAAATGTCACTATTGAGGTAAATTTCATGTGGAGAAATAAAGACAGAGTCATTCCTGAATTCTGTGGACAATTTAACTGAGAATTTATGCATTTTGCCACAATTGATCTCAGGAATAAATTGCTAGAGAAAAAGGAAAGAAAACAAACTAACAAGCAAAGCAAAACAAGAAGGTCAACAAAGCATTTCCAGGGCATGTGTACCAGGACAGCGATTTTTGTTAACGGTGGATTCTGCTGTGGTTTCTCCCACAGTTCCATTGCTTTGCAGCATTGCCATTCCTTGCTGTGTTTATAGTTTTGATTAATTGAAACTACATTTGACACCAAATCCTATACCCTCATTTGTTTGGAATAAGGAAGTGAACTGAGAGCATAATATATGTTTTTATTTTACAAAACTGTCAGTAATAAGATTAGGGAGAAAATGAGCAAGGGAAGTGAAAGAATATATTTGAGAAGTTATTTGAGAAGCATTATTATTCTTATCTCAAAATTCTGTTGGAATCATGCTAATAATAATATCGTAGTAATTCCACTGGAATCACTAGGTTGCAAGACAAACATTGCAGGACTGGTAGTGCCCACCCTATGGCCAAAAAAAAAAAAAAAGGAAATGAATTCCATTTTAAATTTTTATACTTATCTGTATATGCCAAGTTAATATAGGTTTATGTGTATGTACTTTCTTTTCTTTTCTCTCACTGTCTCTCTCCACACGCACACATATGCACTCGCACACACACACAGACACATAGGGACGTAAAAAGGTCATAGAAAAATGGAATTAAGGTACAAATTTATTTTGATGCAAACAAATTCTAAATCTATGCATCATTTTTTTGCTATATGCACTTTCTATGAACTTTTTGAAGACTTCTTCATACAGATATACACAAGCACAAATACATGAAAATGAATTTTTTCAGAGTCTATATTATAATGCATTGCATTTTGTTCTTGCCTTAATAGGTTAGTTTCGATATTTACCTTTTGAGGACTTTCTTATATCACTAAATAAAAATCTATTATGCATTAATAAATGGAATTAACTTAATAGTCTTTTAATAAGTCTACACCAGAGCGTGAATTCTATGGTAATTTTTTTGTAATCAGAGATGAGAAATTAGCCCTCTGTGTGTCCTTTTATGTTAGAATTTTCCTCACATGACCCTAGATTAGTTCCCTTGAAATTCGCAGCTCCTTCGTTACGCCATTATTCAGTTTATGAAGCTTTAAAGCAGCTTAGTATTCTCTTAAATCATCCTGTCACATGAGATCCACCCCTAATTCCTCACATTTTATCCATTAATGTGCAGCTTTTCCAGTGTGATAAGTCCTTGGGATATTCACAATTGAATGTCTCCTTTTCTGGGCTTCTTTTACTTTTAGGTTTTCTGAAATTTGCTATTTAAATATGTAGCTAAATTAAAGACTAGAGCTGTTTCTTTAAAAAAAAAAAAAAAGACTACTTATACCCCCAATTTTTCTTACCTGTGTCCCACATACAGAAAATTAGTAAAATGAGTTTATCTTTCTAACTTCAGCAAGTTTTATCACACTATGACAAAATTTAAATAATCAAACTATCTATCCCTAAAGTATATTATTGATTTTTCCCCTGCTAGAATTTTCCTTTTTTTTTTTTATGACTAGAAAGAGAAGTTACATTGATAATCACAATTGGATATTTAAATATAATTTAAAATCTTTATGTGTTTTGTTTGTTTAAGTGGAATCTGAACAAATTTTTCCAATAAAAGAAATATATGGTCATGAGGCTAAAGTATGACCGAAGACTGTCAGGCATACTTACAGCTCATGAATAGTGCAGAGGGAAATAGGCTGGGAAGTTATTTGGCTGTTACGAAAGGGTTCTGGAGACGCAGACAGGAGGGCTTGATTTTCTGAGTGCTGTCCTACTCTGCCGTTCCTTAGAGATCGTTCAGTTTGACTTGATTGTCCTCTGTCTAGAATACTTAAGTAGCTCTCTGTTCTAACTGGGAGCACGCCAAGGGCAGGATATATTTAGTCATTTCTGTACTTGGCCCATAATAGCTATCCCATAAATATTGAGTGATGGCTAAACAGACTCTTGAATGCAGGGAGGCAGCCTGATTACCAAAGGGTCAAGATCTGGGAGTGGTATGATAGGTTGTTCACCTGGAGTGGAGAGAGATTTGGGTCACAGAAGGCAAAGTACTTCATCATTTTGTTTGAAGTTGGTACTGGTTTTAGAATTGAAAAGATGGAAGTAAAATGAAAGTAAAGAGATTGTTCTATAGGTTTTATATTCTCCCAAACCATTCATGTGTGGTTCCATTACAGTGTTCAGCCTTATTAAATGACGATAAAACTTACAAATGAAAAAACAAAATTTAGGGGCTTACTTACAGTAGTGTGGGTAGAAGGTCTTCTAGACTGTGTTCATTCCTCTTGTGTTATAGAGCGTTTCCATTTGTGGGTCACCAGTAAGTGACAGGAAATGCCTCTTCCTTTTCCCAAAAAAAAAGAGCCTCAACATCACTGATGCCAAAAATATAATTACTTACAATAATGTATTTATAATTATACATACATGCTATTTATAGATCATTTTCCTATGTCTTTTGTATATTTTCTCAAGTTACATAACAATTCTATGCGATTCCTAGAACAGGTGATTATCTTCATTTTATGATAATTTTATGATATAATTTTTATCTCATTATGACATAATTTATGATAAAATTACATTGTAAAATGTTAAGAGGATTGACCGATCATGCAAATGATTCTGACTTTGATCTCCCTCCCTATCTCCTCTCTTCTTTCCTCAGATACATTATCTCATATCTCTCAATAGCTTATCAATGCCTATCAATAGGTGGTAACTGAAAATAATTATTTACTATTTTGTCTTGGATTAAAGGAAGACTTATAGAGACTAGCAGAAGGCATAGCAGTTATTTTGCTGGACTCTCATGTAGTTGACCACAGTTTGAGCCCTGGACCTGACAGCTTAAAAATCATGCCAGGGACATATGCCCAAGATCCTGAGAGCAGAATGGAGAAGGGATTGCGGTGTGGTTATCCCCTCCGGGAAGGGATTTCTCACTATCCATCTCTGTCTCTCCAGTGAGCACACATGCCCTATAGTAACAATCTCTCCAAAAAAAAAAAAAAAAAAGAAAAGAAAGAAAAATAAGACTTATAGATTCCAATGTCAAATGCCATTCGGTGAGTGTAGACAGTTGTCAAATACAAAAAAAAAGCACATGTACATCACAAATATTGTATTTCTAAGACCCATGCTAATTGACAGAAATGAGTAACTAAATTACTGAAAACTCCTAGGAAGAAATGACTAGAAATAACATCAGTAGGGTCCTATTTGTTTGTAGTTGTTTCCTGTATACAACCATGAACCTTTAGTGCACACAGACAGGAGTGGACTACTTAAGTCAAAAAGTGAACACCACAGAGGTTAAATTATCCATGTATGATCGAGAACTTATTGTGTACCAGGCTGTCATCCTAAATAATCATTTAGACATTATAGTATCTTTAATACTTACATACGTTTCAAACATGGATAAGGTAATATATGAATGATGAATCTGAATCCTATTGAAGTTACTTGTCTGCCAAGACCTTCTAGACAGCAAACGTCAGAGTGGTTATCCAAACTCAAGAGTCTCTCTTTGCAAGACTCCTAATTCGGCTACATCTTATTTATCATAGAATTAGAGGGACCAGCAGTTAGCATAATGGCCATGTTGCTAGACTCCCACATAATCGACCGCAGTTTGAGTCCCAGACCCGGAGGCTTAAACTCATGCTGGGCGCGTGTGCATGTGTGCCCAAGATCCCGAGAGGAGAATGGAGGAGAAGGGGTTGCTGTGTGACCATGCCCCCTGAGGGGTGATTTCTCGCTTTCTGTCTCTCTCTCTCTGTCTCTGTCTATCTGGCAAACACACGCACCCTATAGCAAAAACCTCCCCCCAAAAAAGAAAAAAAAAAGAATTAGACATAATAGGTTGACTGTTTTCCTCTTACTTACCAACACATGGGGACACATTGTGAATCTGAATATTTCCCTCTCACCCTCTTCCTGATTATAAGTGCTTATCTGTTCTTTACTTTGCTGCTTGAAAGTTAATACACCCAAGTGGGGGATGATTTCCTTCCCTTTGTGCTTTCTACCATAAACTGTTCTGTGATATTTCATACACCTGCATTCTTATAAAACTCAATTATACTGAATGGGGAAAACAAATTTATTTTGTCTCTTGCAGAAGAATATACAGTAAATACTGATGAAATTACCAGACCTGTCAACTGGCTGCTGAGTAAATATGTGAGATATTGGTGATATTTTCTCCCTGAAAGTAGCATTTCCCATTGATTTATGGTTAAGTATATGACTAATAAGAAACTGCAAAATGAAAACACCTGAGCTGATAATTTAAGAAAATATTCAAAGTGAAAATAAAGTCACCCAAGCTTCACAATTAATGTAGTCATGGATGGATAATTTTAAAGCAGAGAACACACATACATTTTATTATTTTACTTGAGCTGATGCAGGGTATACGATAGTGAGCTCTGCATCAGTGAAGTAGAGGCTTCTGGGAGAAAGATACATTTCACACCTGACTGGCTTTTTGTAAATCGAAATTGGTGGTTCTTTCTGTTATAGAATTCTGGTCCTAAAGGCATTTCCTTGTTAAAAATATCCTCTCAGTGATTTTATATCTTGATTTTGGGTGTAACTTCTGAAGGAGAAATTAAAGCTGTATTTGCATCAAATAATTTTCCTTATTTTATTTGTCAAGTCTGAAGCCCATATTGAAGAATTTCTTTTTTTTTTTTCTTTTTTTGAATGAACTGAGGCAAATATGATTTTCTTGCCAGCAATAGGCAATAAGATCATCTCTTTTTGTAATTCTTGGTTTGAATAATTCATTTTAATATTTCTTCTTCTATCCTTTAGGAAATATTTGTAACAAGCTTGCCACACTTAATAGCACTTCACAGAGCTAATCACTGACATTACCATAGAAGCTAAAATTAAATTTGAAGCAGGAAACAAATTCTTATACAAGTATTTTTCATATGTTAAAGTATCTTGCAACGATTCCAAACTTAAAGCTAAGCTATGTCTTATAGGAGGTAGGAAGAATAATGAGAGAACAATAAGCATTTAAAATTAAGTCTTGGTGGGGGGCAGCAGGTGATATAATTATTAAGGTGCTGGACTCCCATGTGGTCAATTATGGTACAAGTCCCAGACCTGGTGGCCTGAAAATCATGCCAGGCACATGTGCATGTGTGTCCAAAATCCTGAGAGGAGAATGGAGGAGAGGGGATTGCGGTGTGGCCATCCCCCCGGGGGTGGTGGTGGTGATTTCTCACTTTTCCTCTCTCTGGTGAGCACACACATGCTATAGTAAAAACCTTAAAAAGAATAAAATTAAGGCTGGGAAACTACTTGAAATAAAAATGGAAGGACTTTGGATTCATCTTCATCTTCAAAATTATATATCGGTGGATAGGAGGTCATGT
Organism: Tupaia belangeri chinensis; assembly: GCF_000334495.1. NCBI lineage: Eukaryota > Metazoa > Chordata > Mammalia > Scandentia > Tupaiidae > Tupaia > Tupaia belangeri. The sequence continues at coordinate 974,075 of NW_006159635.1, forward strand.
CCTTAGAATATTTTTCTACCAGTGAACAGCAAAGGAAATAAAAAACAATGGAGAAAGATTGTGTTGACTGACTAGGGAGATTTTTTTGAATGTCCACTGGATGCAAAATTATTTTATTCAGCACAAAATGATGCCAAACCTCTTCATCAAGTGATAGTAATGTGCATGTATAAATTGAATGTCAGATTATTTTGTGGTAAAACATCCCCTTCTTCCCACTTTTCACACACCTCTAAAGCTGTGAGACCTCTCCCATGGTCCTTTTGGCCTTTCTTTAATCACTGTTAAGGGCCATTGACCCTCAAGCTCACTCACATCGAACCAGGCCACTTATGTCTTTAAAGTAGAGATTTTATTAAATTGAATAAATTCTTCTAAATTTGAAATTAGGATAATTTCTTTCTTGTATTATCAAAGCAAAATAATGGCTGACTGTAGTTTAGGGTTATAAGGGACTGGTGAGGCCTTTCAGACGATTTCATCTCAAGTTAGCATTGGGCCTCTGAAATTCAGAGTGTGGTATTTTCTAAACAATTTAAAACTCTTATACTAAAAGAGAGATTTCACCCTGGTGAAAAGAAAACTAGGACGTGTTTCTAAACTCTTTTGGAGTGGGTGCTTCTGGAGTGTACCACGCTCTTCAGTCACCCTTCCACCTCTTTGTACAGGGAAGATCATAGTATGATGAGTCTTGTAGACAAAAGAAACCAAAAAGAGCGAGGAAGTCCACTTTTAAATGTTTAAGAAGTTGAATGCTGAAGACAACAGGCAAAATTAAATCAGTCTACTAAAACCTTTTAATAAAACTTGGATTCTGATTTTTAGTTTTATAAAATTGGATTTCGTGTCCTACTTACCTGAAATTTAAACTGCACACTAAGAATATACTTTAGGTATATGATTGAATATTTTCTGGTATGTCTCCTTGAGATGACATTTTATATAAAGTCATACAAACAATATTTCTTTCATAATAATACTATGGCGTCATTTATATAAGAATGAAGTAAGAGTCATGCAATTTATGTGAAAACCTTAACTCAGTAGGAACTAAATTTATAACTACTATACATTGATCGATGATATACTTTTCTACCCAATTTATGATCTCTAGTCCCTGCACTGTTCTTAAAAATATATAGATGTGTTATCATATACTTTTTGAACTGTTGGGGAATTGGGTAACAAAGGTCACTCATGGTGTCTGAAAACATTAATCTATGCTGAATCAGCAAGAACAGTACTAGGTCATACTCAACTCTGTACAGTCAAGCAGAGGGTCGTTTTGCCTAAAATGGAGAATAATTGAGGTTAACAAGTAATAATTACGTAGATGTATAGGGTGCAATGCAGTGTTTTGATCTACATAGACACTACAGAGTCAGTCAAGCTAACTAGCAGATCTATCACCTTGCCAACTTATCATTTTATTGTGATGAGATCTTAAAAGTCTACTTTAGCAATTTTGAAATATACAATCTATAATCATAAACAGTGGTCACCATTGCTGTGCAATAGATTGCTAAAGGTTATTTCCCCAAGTCCAACTGAAACTTTGTATCTTTTGATCAGCACTATCTCCCCCCCCCCCCCCACTTCATCCCCTCCTTTCTCTGGTAACCATTGTTCTATTTTCTGTTTATGTGAGCTCAACTTTTTTAGATTCCACATATAAAGTTAGATGATGCAGTATTTGTTTTTCTGTGTTTGGTTTATTTCATAATGTTTTAAAATGAGCTTGCATTTCCAATTCTGTCGTGAAAGACTCAAATTTCAGAATTCTGTGTCATAGGAACACAATCTACTTTAAAAAAAAAGTGTGTCTCACTTTACCAATTGCTGAATATCACATTTGTTCAGCATTATAAAGATATTTTATCTGACTGCATTGGTTATTAGAGAAAAGAATGAACTGAAAAGGAGAGTTTTATTCAACTTGCTACAACCTGTTGGTGCCTTGGGAGACTTTTTATATTTAGAAGAATCCATTAAAATACATGCGAATAGAGAGGAGAAGCAGAGGTAGCTAAAAACCCAATTTGGGCTTTGGAATTAGAAGGCTACTCTTTCTGCTTTCTCTCCCCTCTCTTCCTTCTCTTCCTCCAGCTCTCTTCAACTTTTAATCAGGACATTCCACTCATTATAATTACTCTAGATTTGGTATCTTGTTAAAATCATATTGACTACTTTCCAGGAGGATCCTTTTCTATCTTTGTGCATGTGCACACACGCGCGTGCACACACACACACACACACACACACACATATATATATATATATATATATATATATATCTCGGAGGTCTGCTGTGTCAGCAAATTTTCTCTCCCCCTGCAATACATTCTCACATGTTAAAGTATGTCTTTGTAGGGTTGTTGCCAGTTCATTTTCTGTGTTTCTGTTTGCTTCTTGGGTGAGCTTGTCCTAAGCATCTCCTATTTAATATCATAACTTCCCTTCTTTAAAAATCTTTCAGTATGTTAATAAATTCAGGAAACATACTTTTAAAAATTTTGGGTATCTTTTAAAAATGTCACCTGATAAAGCATGAAATATTAAATACCCTGTTTCGTTAAATTTCCAATTAAATCTCTTGAGGTACTCTCGGTTACTATCTACTATATGGCATTAACATAAAAATCTGTGGCAAAAATAGGTTCCTGATAGTATTGGAAATATTCCTGTCTGTGTTTTTAAAACTATATCCAATAACTTTAGTAAATAAGGTACCAAGTGTTGCAGATAATGTGTTTGCACATACATTTTGTCTCTCTCTGTGTCTCTCTTTTGCAGATATTTTCCCTTTTTGTAGATGTTCTCTATTTTCCCTGTCTTCTAGTTACCACATATTGCCCCTGATTAGGCGGTTAGCTTACCAAAGGTGAGATGCTTTTGCTAGTCACATGACCTTAGATCAGTTCCCTCGGAATTTTCAGCCCCTGCATTGGCTATTCCCATGTTTTGCCAGTGTATCGCCAATGCCCATGGCCACACTGTGTCTGGCACAGAGGAGGAGATAAATACATGCGAAGGAAGGGAAGAATTCTAGCTTCTAAGGCCTGAGTATAGCAGATTCCATCCCTTGACTTGCTGGGCAGGCACTGAGGGCTGAGTGAGCAGCATGATTACATCACACGAGGGGGAATCTGATCTGGAAGCATGATGGCCGTGACATTCCATTTTTCTGGGGCAGCCCTGGTTAGTTTCTGTTACCCATCAGGAATGGGATGGTGGTGTTTTCTAGAACAGTCCTTTATTGGGCTTGAGTGTGAGGCCAGCCAGTTTTTCTGGTTGTCAGTATCTAAGGCCAGTTCTCTGGCTCTCTCAGAACTCTGTACGTCCCTTGATATATTTTCATAGATGTGTTTCTGCATAATTAGCTGGACTGGATTCTGTTGTTTGAAAATATGAAAACCAATCAATAATATGAAAGAATGCAATAATGTGATTAAAGCAGATGTCTAGGTTACCCTAAAGTTGGAATTATTTGAATTTGAAGACGTGGATGGTAATAGAAATGTATATGAAAGAGTG
>NW_006159635.1:977786-987931 GCF_000334495.1 Tupaia belangeri chinensis
CATACATTCTATGTCAAACATTTTAGTTCTCAAGTATATAAATGAAGTTATTTTGATGTTCACTTGACATATATTAAGTATAGAATATAAACATCAGTGCCTTATATTGTATATTTCTAACATTTCTTCAGTGCTTTCATGTGTTATTTCATTTGATAAGAAACCTAAGACAGGAGGTGTTGCCATAAGCGCTCTGCTAATAAGAGACATTCAGGACCAGACCTGGGTGCGTCGTTCTGAATTCAGGCTCTGTGCGTAGGTGTTCTCTGCATGCTTACTCAGGCCGTGGTTGGCTCTGAGTCTGTGAACAACCACATAGCATGAGGCCCGACTTTCATTTCTACTTGTATGAAAGGTCAGGAATAGCCAACATGTGGGCATTTTCAGCTTTAATGCCAATCGATTCAATGATTGACTAGATGTATGTCAAGTCATGGTTTCTAATATATGTAGCCTCTGATAGTACTGATGGCCCTTGGGACTGATTTAGCTGTCAGTGTAGAAACACTGCATAAGAAAACGCTCCTCACAAATTTTAAATATATGACCTGATTATTTTCATGTAGGTTCTCTTATTTTATAGCATGAAAAAAATAGCTTTTAAATCCTGTTTGTTCATATAATCTCAGAAAAGGATTGATTTAATTTCACTACGTAATAGTACCTTTAAGAGAGATGATGATATGACATAAAACCTCCATTAATAAAATTTGCACTTATCATTGCTACAAAATCACCACGCTAAGATGTGAGTACGGTAATCACTGTCTGCTTACCCGTGCATTATGGTGTCCTCGTCATGATTATGTGACAAGGGCCTTCTTTGAATTCTAAATTTGCAAAAGTGTTTCTGTAACCGATGACTATACTATGCAACAAATTCAATTGTAGAAAATAGAATATATGGGTGGATGTCAGATTTTAGTAAGACTTAATGATCTTACATGTATTAATAAATTGCAGGTATTTTTATGACTAGTCAAAGTAATATATGGAAAATATTAGTAATACCATTAATTACTTTTATTTCTCAAGATTTCACAATTGAACATTCAGCCTTAATCTGTTATGTATTTTTTTCCAAGAAAAAATTTTCTGTTTTGGTGGTGCTGAAGTCATATGTTCTAATTTTCAGATCATACTTCTGAATAGTTGGTTTCCTGGGTTAGTATAGGGGGCGTTTAAAAGCACGTTAATATTCTCATGTTACTAAGATGTGTGGATGAGTTGTGATGGTGATTTCACAAGTGATGCCTCAGGAATTTCCAAAGAGCTAATGCTATCCATACACGGATGAATGACATCTAAAACAACGTGTTATAGTTGACCTGATTATAAAGGTTTTTCTTTTCTTTCCTTTTTAGTTGTTTTGCTAAGGGTGTGTATTTGCTGGGGAATAGACTGAAAGAGAGAGAGAGGGAAAGTGAGAAATCATCCCCCTGGGGGATGGCCGTGCCACAGTCACTTCTTCTCCATTCTTCTCTTGGATCTTTGGGCTTGAATGCACATGTGCCCACTGTGGTTTTCAAGCTGACATGTCCCAGACTCAAACCACACAGTCAGCCATGTGGGATCCAGCACCTTAATCATGCTACCTGCTGGACCTATTATGAAGTATTTTATGAAATAAAATTGCTGATGGGAAACTATATGGGAAAATGTGGCATTAAAAAAAAATGCCCGAAGTCAGATATCCTTAATCCATGTTAAATATTTATGGAAAAAAAAACTTACATACATCAACACTGAATTTGTTGTTATTGATGTGAGTTTAATGTTTTCCACAGCTTGTTGAAACTTTTAATGGATAATATAAGACGTATATGTGCGGGACCCAGCAGGTGGCATGGTGGTTAAGGCACTGGACATTCCCACATGGCTGACCACGGTTCAAGTCCTAGACCTGGTGGCTTGCTTTCTCGCTTTCCCTCTCTCTCTCTCTGTGTCTCTCTCTTGTCAAGTTAAAAAAAAATGAATGAATGAATAAAATTAAAATAAATCTTAAAAAAAGAAGAAAATAGGAAAAAAAGGAAGTACATGTGCACAAGGTAATATATAGCATAGGTGATTAGGGGGTGCTTATTGGAGTTCTGATTAGATTGGCTTATTGGTTGGATACTTTAGAACATTCAGATAAAGGCTGATCCAATGCAAATTTTAATTTTTGAATTGTTTTACTTTGTTTTTGAAGAACTGAGTGTAAGGGCTTATATCATACCATAAAAATTAAAGCTGTAAAATCAGAGTGAGAGAGATATTTCAAAAATATTGCTACAGTTAAATGGGCCATTTTACTGTGAGGGGATCTCTCTTTTATTATTGGAATCTAGCCCTCTCAGTTGAGTCAATTCTTTAGAGAAGAATATACCAAAACCAACGAACAAATGAATCAATGTTCACTGAATCACAACACGACTAGTTTATAGGATACCGTGGCACAGGGATGATAACATGGTCCTTGGGTCTCAGATGGTCATTACTTACACAGAAACACAAAAGAGCAATACGGAAGGAAGTGTTCGTCTCCCAAGTAATACTATTAAAGTTCTCAGGCCCATAAATCCTGACCTTCCGTGTTCACCTCTTCTCCTGTTACCCCATTACAACCTCACATACACACACACACATCTCCTACTATGTTTACTGATTTATAAAATTTAGTAATTCAATGTATATTTAGTTCTTTTGGTCAAAACCTTTGTGATTCTTACCATATGGGTATTTCTGGTCACATATTTCCTAAGAGGCATCTTTACCTACATTTTTCTAAGTACATTAGATATTTGAGCAATGAGGATGTGATGCAGGTGGCCACTGGTTCTTTGCTGGAGATGATGTTCCTGGAAGAATCAGTGTGTAAGATTGAAGGGGGATTGAAGAAGAGAAAAAAATGGAGAGGTACTGCAGGTAATAAAAGTTCGTCGATCTTCCTAGGACTGTCTGAGAGGCAAGACTGTCTGTGTACTCACTATGGTGCAAATGAGAAGAATGTCCCTCTGAACACCTCTATTCCAAACAATATTTAGATTCAAAGAACTAAATAAAATAAGACTGTGAGAACTATTTTTAAAATAGAAGACGTAAAGAAAGAAAGAAAGAAAAGAAAAAAAAAAAACTAGACTGGCTTTGTGATGCAGCTGGACCAGGCTACCAGAGCCATGCTGATCCATAGAGGAGGCTGCAGGTCTGGTTTCCCAGCCAACTTGCATGCTCGGCACAGTGAGTGCTCCTGTGAGCCCAGCTGGCTGGCCAGGCTTGGGAGATGACAGAGTAAAGCCCTGTTGAGGTCGCTTCTTTCTCTCTCTCTTTCTGTCTCTCACTCTCATAAAACAAACAAAACTGCAAAGAAAAGAAAATGAAAGCTGTGCCAGAAAATAAACAAATCACATAGATTATATTTTAAATATCAGATTAGCTTAGTTATTAGCTATCGGAGGAAGTTGTGTTATATAAATAAAATAAGTTGGGAAATAAAAGGTCTGGTCCTGTATGTAGCTCAGTGGTTAAGAGGGCCAGATCCCAAGTGACCAACCACTATTTGGATTCCTCCTGCCCCATATGGCTTGAAAAACACACTAAGTCCTTGTGCCCCAAATCCTGAAAGGAGAGAGAAATGTAGGAAATGAGATTGCAGTATGGTCACAGCTCTGCTCTTTGTTTGTTTGTTTTTTGTTTGTTTGTTTTTCCCTCTCTCTGGACAGTGCATGTACCCTCTGGCAGGGAAAAAAAAAAGACAAAAAGAAAATGCAGTAGGGAAAAAAAAAAGCCTTTATAAATATGTAGTCAGGTACTTTATTTAATCCTTGTTTCTCCTTTTAATACTTGTATATACTTTTAAAAATTAAAGAGACAGTGAAGAAGGAACTATAGCTAAGAAATCAATATAGCTAAGAACTTTTGATTCCTTAAGGCATTTTTAAGAAAAACTCCTGACTCATTGATACATTCTCAAAGAATATGAGCTACCGCCTCTGCTTCTGTTTTTATACTAACTTTTAATGAATTCATTGTAAATCCTTAGGAATGTTTGGACTCGATTACATTTGCTGAAGGTAAATGCTAGCTAGATATTTCATTGCTATTCGCAGATACTTTTTCTTTTACAACCCATAAATCCTCCCTAAACTTCTAACATATTCCTTTCAGTTTTATAATTTTTAACTTTCTTATTTATGTTAGGGGATTTTGCACTTGCTTCTGTGAGATTTGTCTCTGAGTATAGAGAACATGTTCTAAAAGAACTTATGATTTATTTCATAGAAGGATTATTCTACTATGAAGAGAACATAAAATAGCATGTTAGTGGAAAATAGCAGGGTTTGTTCACTAAAGAGATTTCTTGAAAGAAGCATCTCTTGATTATACACATTGACAATAGAAAGAGACTTACAGGAACTCAGCCAAAGTGGTGGTGTCTGGACAACCCTACGCTGTGAGCCTCCAGAGAAATCAAGTAGCCTTCAATAAGACAGATCCCTGTTATTGAGAATGTCTTAGCCCTCTTTTGAGTCATTAACATGTAATGTGATTTTTTTAAAGAAATTACCTGTTTACATGTTATTTCCTGTTACATTACTTTTTTTTTTTTTTAAATTGCTATGGGGTACATGCACTCACTGGAAGATGGCGGGGTCAGTGAGAAAGCTGCTCTAGGGGGATGATAATAGTTCATCCACTATTCTTCTCTCGTGATTTTGTGCACGTATACACATACACCCAGTGTGTTTTTCAAGCTGCTGGGTCCAGGGCCCAAACCATCAATTTGGCCATGTGAAATACAGCCACCTTCACCACCACACTACCACCTGGTCCTAAGTTACTTGTTTTAAAATGAGAAAATGGGCCAGCCAAGGTGGCACAGTGGGGATGCAGTCCTCCTCCATGTTCTATAGGGGAGGTCCTGAGTTTGCATCCCAAGATTTCTTTGCATAGTGGGTGTGTATGCACTTAGCTGTGATCCTCAGTGTAAAGACCCTGTTGGGCTTCCTCTTCCTTCCTCTTTATCTCTCCGTTTCCCTCATAAAAAATGAATAACTGAAAAACTCAGTGGGGTAAAAAAATGAAAATGTGACCATGTTTTTGAAATACAGTAACAATACTAAAATCTGTTTCTTAGCTGTTATGAAGATATTTCTCTTCAAATTTTAACTCAAGACATGGCATTATATTCTGCCTCATTCTAAGATAGAATATGTGGATTATAGTTGTTAAGCACTAATTATCCTCAAGAATGTAGTCAGTAGGTGAAGCAAGTAATGGCATCAAATAAAGAACTCTGAACGATTTTTGCAGCTATGATTAACACGTGGTAGAATATCCATATTAAAGTTGACTATGTCATCTCCTTTCCTTAAGTTTTTTGCTGTGATAATGTTTAATGTCACTCAAAATTCACTTGGCTTACTAGTCAACTAACTCAGGAAGAAGTGTGCAAATATTTAATAAAGTTTCTTACTTTAAACCTTTCAGGAATGTGCACTGACTAGATTTGTGTATGAAAAAAAAGAGACTGTAGCAGAAAATGTCATAAGGCAACACAAGATAATTAGCACACTCTTATTTGAAAAGCAACATATTCTGAAATATTAGACAATGATCAATTGTCATAAAGAAGTGAAATTACCCACACACAAAAAATGACCACTTTATGGTCATAGTGATTGTTTTTAGGAAAGCGGATTCATCTTGTTGCTAGGTCAAAGTGTGAATTATTTTTCCCAAGTCAGTTTTTGTCTCAGAAGGTTGCAAGCAGTGGATTTTAAGATGTTTATATATAGCTCTGGGTTGAGAGTTACAGCCCAAAGATTTGGACTTAAAGTTTAAAGAGACTTAGCATTGATTTCTTTTAAGAGACTCATAGGAAAATCAGTGAGACCAGAATCACTATTTATTGAAAAATTATTAAGTTGTTGGTTTTCATTTGAATATCAAAATAAACCTTTTTCTAAAAGAAACAAATCCATTCTTATTGTATGTTTTTAAAAATCCAATGAGGTTTAAGAAATATTTATTATGTACCTAGTGTCGCAGAGGCACTGTGTCAAATCTTCATATTCAGTCAGTCGAAATATTCACTAAAACCTACCAGTCCTTTGTAGGCATTGTGTTTATGCTGAGAATACAATGGTCACAAAACTAGACACTTTCTGAACTCATGGTACTTAAATTAATGGGCAATTAGAAATTATAATAAAGAATTTAAAGGAAACAAATAAAGATGAAAAGGAAGAGAACCAAGAATTATAAGAGAATATCTCGTCCAGAGGTTGTGTTTAAGCTGAGATGTGATGTCTGAGGAACAAAAGCCCAGGGACGAGCATCCCTGAGGGCGTGCACTCGGAACTGAACTTGAGGAGCTGGAGAGGAGCAGGCACCACGCAGTGTGGGCATGGCTGAGGAGCAGGAGGCAGCAGGAGGGAGCAGAGAGGTGGGCAGAATGCAGACCTCTCCGTTACGGACCCACATGTATCATCACTTTCGGTGTACTTCTCCTCAGTTATCCCTTCTGATCCTGCAGCTTAGAATGGCTGGCACTGAACTAAATACTGCCATGTTTTGTTCTTTAGATCTGAAAATAAAATCATGACCTACCTGGGCATCTCACTCAGTCTAAGACTTCTTACTTCTTTAATGTCTCTGACCCTGCTTTCTGTGCAGTCTTTTTTTGTCACGCTCAGCAAGGAGGAGCGCAATAGTCCCTTAACTAGTTGTGCTCACCTTATTGAAGGCAGAATTAGGTCTTCTTCCCAATTTGGTTTGGATGTTGTCTGAAGATACCATATGTGCACCAAGAGGCTAGGAAGAGGGTGAAGACTCACCTAATGAGCCAGGCACCTGTGGTCCCAGCTTTCTGGGAAACTGAGGCAGAAGGACCAGAAGTTTGAGGTAAGCCTGAGCAATGCTGTGAGACATTGGGAAAAAGAACAGAAGAAAAGAAGGGAGGGAGGAAGAAAAAAGAAAGAAAAAAGAAGAAAATAAAAGAGAAAGAAAAAAACTTTACATAATGAGGTCTTCTAAGGAAAGTAGGACAGGCTCCCAGGTAGGTCCAAAAATGGCTTTTGAGAGCAGGGAAAGGAGAGTGACTGGATTATCGTGTTCTAGTCAGTGGAGCTGAGGTGAGGGTTCCAGGAAGGGTCCAGCCTTGCTTGTGTGATTTGGGTTCCTTGATGGCACCAAGGGAATTAATGTGGGCTTTCTTATCAGCTTCCCCGTATGCAAAGGAAAAGGGAAAGACAGACGCTGGGATTTGAAGCTGTCAGCAAACATCAAAGATGAGGTCAGTCACTGCATTGCAGTCACCCTCCTGACAGTACCGATTCCCTAAATCTATTATCCATAATTCAATCTCAGTGACTATTGAAGAGTTTAGTTCGTTTTGTCTTTCTTCTTTGCTTATAGTTGTTATCATAAACAAAAGTCCAGATTCCTTAGTGTGACATATAGAGCTATTCATTATTATCTTCTCACATTTCACCCTTTTCAAGTATACAGTTCCATGACATCTGACAAACGTATGTAATAATGTAACCACCACAATCAAAATATGAATTGTCTCACCCACCCCCAAAAGTTCCCGCATCCCCTCTGTAGACAAACTCTCTTCCGTCTCCCAGCACCTGCTGAGCTGATTGTGTCACTGCAGTGTCACCTTTACACAGTCTTAGAAATGAAAATCTAAGACAAGACGTGCTTTGTTTCCAACTTTTTCCACTTAGCATAATGTTTTTTTGAGGTGTATCCATATTTGCATTTATCTGCAGTTTTTTCCTTGTTGCTGATGAAGTATTCCATTACATGGATATACCATATTCATTTACCCATTGACCAGTGGACAGGCAAGTGGATTATTTCCAGTCTGAGGCAATTATATAGAAGTTTGCTCTAAACATTTCTATACTAATATTTCTATGGTTACCCAAGTATTCATTTCTCTTAGATGAATGTATAAAAATAGGATTGTGGGGGACCAGTAGTTGGCGTAATGGCTATGTCACTGGACTCCCATGTAGTCGACCACGGTTCAAGTCCCGGACCCAGTGGCTTAAAGCTCACGCCGGGCGCGTGTGTATGTGTGCCCAAGCTCCCGAGAGGAGAATGGAGGAGAAGGGGTTGTGGTGTGGCCATCCCCCCTGGAGGGTGATTTCTTGCTTTCTGTCTCTCTGTCTCTCTCTGTCTTTCTGGCAAGCACATGTGTCCTATAGCAAAAACCTCTCCAAAAAAAAAAAAAAAAAAAGCATTGCATACTCTTCGGTAAGAATAAGTTTATTTTTAATAAATGGCAAAGATTTTAAAAATGATCATGCCTTTTAAAATACCAGTAGTGCATGAAATTTCCACTTGTTCACATATTTTGTCTAAGTATTATCAGTTTCATTTAACAATTTATTCATTCTAGCTCTTCTCCTTAGTGGCCCCAGGTGATCTTTGAAAATGGTTCGCTATTCACTTGACCCAGAGAACCCTACAAAGTCATGCAAGTCAAGAGGTTCAAATCTTCGTGTTCACTTTAAGAACACTCGTGAAACTGCCCATGCCATCAAGGGTATGCATATCCGAAAAGCGACCAAGTATCTGAAGGATGTCACTTTACAGAAGCAGTGTATGCCATTCTGTCGTTACAATGGTGGAGTTGGTAGATGCGCCCCGGCTAGACAGTGGGGCTGGACACAAGGTCGGTGGCCCAAAAAGAGTGCTGAATTTTTGCTGCACATGCTTAAAAATGCAAAGAGTAATGCTGAACTTAAGGGGTTAGATGTAGCTTCTCTGGTCATTGAGCACATTCAGGTGAATAAAGCACCAAAGATGCACCGTCATACTTACAGAGCTCATAGATGGATTAACCCATACATGAGCTCCCCCTGCCACATCGAGATGATCCTCACTGAAAAGGAGCAAATTGTTCCTAAACCGGAAGAGGAAGTTGCACAGAAGAAAAAGATATCCCAGAAGAAACTGAAGAAATAAAAACTTATGGCACGGGAATAAAGTCAGCAGAAAATAAATGTAGATAAAAGTAAAAAAAAAATTATTCATTCTAGCAAGTATATAGTGATCTTATTGCATTAAAAAATACCTAATGATGATGCATATCTTTTCATGTGTTCATTTGCTCTTCATGTGCCATTTTTGATGAAGCATGTGTTTGTGGTCATGTGTTCTTTAAGATTGTTTGTTTATTGAGAGAGTGATGAAGGAGCAGGCTCCCATAAAAAATTCTTCAAGCCACAATACACTGCTGGCCTCTGCCAGCCCCAATCACAGGCATGCACACATGCCTGACGTGTATGGGAAAGCTGTGGATGTTAGCTAGGAGCCTTTGCATGTGGGTCTAGTTATGTTATTTCTATGTCACCTTCTGGTCCTGTTTAAATATTTTCAACTACTGTTTTAATCTGGATGATGGTCTTTTACTTTTTAATTGAACTGTAAGGAGTTCCTCATATTCCTGAGAGTTTCTTTTGATCAGATATGTGCTTTGCAAATATTATTTCCCTGTCTGAAAAAATGAGTTTTAGTTTTACTCTCTTTTAGTTTTACTCTTCCACCAGCAGTCTGGGCTGGATCCACCGTGACACACCAGCATCAGAAAGCTCTTGATTCTACTGTTCCACAAGGGGCAGCCTATTAGTCTCTGGGACTATAAGAAATAGATTTTCCTGCCTTTCGCCCAGTGGCTTGTAGCTTTGATTTGGTAGACAAAAAAAGGTCTCTGAAATGCTGGAGTTTTGTGTTTTGGGCCCAGTGGAAAGAGGGAGGCACTCTTGGGTCTTCTGTCCTGCCTCCTGCCTCCCTCTTGAGCTCTTCCCAGAGGAAGAACTGGGGAATGAGTAGGCCCTTCTTATATCTGAGGTCCAAGATGCTAACCTGTCAGCCTAGCCTAGACTTGACCTGGGAATTCATTAAAAATTCATCTTTGTCTCTTTCTTTGATTTCATGAAGGCTGCTGCTTCCACCCTGGTCATGCCAAAGGGAAAACAGTTTATGTATCCTACCTCTCCCTAGATCCTCTCTTTGTTCAAGATCCTATCTGCCATCTTTGGGAATTTACTTGCCAAGTTTCTTTGGCCTTGCCTTCCTGGTCTCAGAACTGAGATTGTTTTTGATGTCTCTGCTCAGCAGCACTGTTTTCAGGGTGGTGGAAGAGC
>NW_006159635.1:988369-991710 GCF_000334495.1 Tupaia belangeri chinensis
GAGCGTTTAGCTGAGTAGGTTATTGTTGCTGGTGTTGTTCAGGGAATTCTGTGGTTGTGGGTAGGTAAGGAGGAGGTCATGAGGGGAAGCATGGGTTATTTTTGTCTGTACGGACATCTGGATGCACATTTTGAAATAGTGAGATTATTTTATTAGAGGTTTGTTCAGTGCTGAATCTCTTATTCTTCCCAGGTAAATTGAGTATTTTAAATGCTAAATCAAAAGTTTATTAAAAAATTGATTCACAGTTCACTTGCCACTCATTTAAACTCCAAAAACTGAAAGCTAAGAAATATAAAATGCCTAGTGGAACAGTTTGTTCTGTTGCTATCTCAGGAATTTGGTAGTTATTGCACTAACTAAATAAACTTATACTGAAAATTGAATTTCCATATTACATTTATATTGCATCACATATATTAAATTTATAGTTAGTAAACAGCATACACATATACACACACACAACTGTTATAAATGAAATGAAATTAAAATAAAATATTGGGTTAATTTTTCACCAAAGTGTGGTAGAAATAAATGTTTTCTAAATATTGAATCAAAAGTTTATTAAAAAACCCATCAGCTTACTTGCTACTCTTTTCTTATAATGCACTATCTTGACTCTCTCTGACTTCTGAGAAGTCTGCCAAGCATTAATATGTCTGACAGTCTAGAATGATTTGGAGGTATCTCTCATCTGACTTCTCAGCTAGATGTGAGCCTCAGGTACACTTGGCTACTGTCACAGAGACCCATTCTTTTGTTTACAAAGCTATAGTGACCCCATAGAATGCATCAACTTAGAGACAGGGGATAATGTTAGTTAAATATAAGAGTTAGCATGTTTGGGGTCAGTGGGTGGCTTGGTGGTTGAAAAACATGCCAGGTACATATATATGCATGGCTGAATTCCAAGGGGGAGAATGGAAGAGAAGGGATTGAGGTTGGCCATCCCCCACCCCTTAAGGGGATGATTTTTCACTTTCCCTTTTTCTGTCTCTCTCTGTCTCTGGCATGTGCACACACCCCATGGAAAAAATCTATTAAAAAAAAAAGTGTTAGCATATTTGGCCTACAAGAGAACATGGAATATAAATGATTTCTGAAAACAAGATAATAGCCAAAGCAGCTATATTGCACTCTGCACTCCTAATTAGATGATCAGGGTTACCGTGGTAGCCCCTGTCATTCTAATGACCACTATTTTCATCTTCCTGGACCTCTTTTGTCCTTTTGGATTGAAAACACGGGATAGCCCTTGAGCCAAGAGCAGTCACACCTTTCTGCCACATGCCATTCTGCACCATACTGGCTTTCCCCATCTTGGCCTGTGTCTGCCTCCTGCACCATGGCCCCTCTTTGCTGGGTATTTAGAAAGCAAAGACTTAAAAAACAAAGAACACCTACCTGACATAGCATGGAGAAAGAGTGGAACTTTATACTGATTGACTCACAACATGGAATAGTTAAGTGTGGAAAGGCTGAGATAATATTAATTGGCAAGTTTATGTTTCTTCTCTTCTGCAGGGAGAGAATTGTGAAAATAAAGATAATCAGATCATAATCAATCAAATCAATTTTGGGAAAATATAGTGCTACATTTTATTTGCTTATCTGGGCAATAGTGTGACTGAATTTTG
The DNA here is from genome assembly GCF_000334495.1 of Tupaia belangeri chinensis. Classification (NCBI taxonomy): domain Eukaryota; kingdom Metazoa; phylum Chordata; class Mammalia; order Scandentia; family Tupaiidae; genus Tupaia; species Tupaia belangeri. The sequence goes on from NW_006159635.1 coordinate 990,007, forward strand.
ACCACATCTCAGTTATATCACACTATATCACAATAAAATGATCATTTCTCTAATCCGTAGCATTCTCCTGTTAGTAGTAGGATAGTTTTGAAGCAAGGAATGCAAAAGATGAGATATCGAAAAGATTGAGTAATTAAAGAGAGGGAGAGGTAGGCTGGAAGAGAGAGAGAGAGCGAGAGAGAGAATGAACTCATGTGTTAATGTGCTGGGCTGTAAGACACAAAAGGAAAACTTGTGATCTGGGAGGCTGTGAGAATGATAGGTCACGTTAAGGAGTTCACTTCTAACCCTACAGGCAATGAGAAGTCTTAGAAGGATTTTAATCTGGGAGAGAGATCAGATAAGTTTTAGAGCATACCCTAAAGCTACGGTGGAAAATAAGTGGGTTTGACTTCCCTTGGGATGACAAAGGCAGGAAGGTACATCACAATGATCAAACCACAAGAAGCAATCTCTAACATTATGAGAATTTACAATTATTCTTAAACCTATCAGATCTAAAATCATAGGACAAAATGCTAACAGAAGGTAAGGAAGGACTGATCTCTGAGAAGAGTCAGGAAGCAACCACTTGCTGAACTGTAGATGCCTTTGGACACATGGAAGGAAAATTCAGATAAACCTTTAAGAAATAGTAAAAGCAAGAATATGAAATCCCTACAGCCATAAACACAAAGGGAATTTGCATAAAGTTAGACATGCATCTCAGACCTCATGGGTTTTCATAGTAAACCTTGGCAAAAATTCTGACAAAGCTTCTCTTGTGGTACATGTTGAGAGTGAGGGAAGAAGACCCTGGCTGCATTTGTGTCTTCCCACAATGTCATACTTTATTACAAAATGTAAAATTTAGTATAGCAAAGCAGTTAGGTCAAGGGATGAGTGCAAGTCACACTAGCGGATCACCCTGAGCAGTCTCTGGAGGCAAGAAGCCATTTGTAGGTCCTCAGACATCCCAAATGTCTGTTGAGGCTGCATTGACAGTCCATCTGATCCATTCCTGGAGGTCTCACCAAGGGTCCAGGGTGGGCACTGAGGCGAGGATGGAGACAGTAAATTGTGGGCACTCTCGGGAGTGGCCAGGAGAAACGTGCTCTGGTCATGGTGCCAGGAGTGAATTGCAAAGTGACTCTGGTGAAGGCTCTTTGTCGTAAAGTAGACAGTCTCTCAGTTTAGCACCTGTGTTTAAGATTAGCACATAGCGAGTCTGTCCATCTCTGCTTGGGTGGACCAGTATGAATGGCATTATCAGATCTGGGTGTTTCTGTTATTCCCACAGGGCATTCTCATTATTCCTGGTTTTTTTTTTTTTTTTTTTTTTCTTAAGAGCTTCTTTGCTATAGTGTGGGAGTGCTTGTTGGAGAAATAGGGAGACAGAAAGAGAGAAATCACCCCTCGAGGAGGATGGCCATGCCCCAATCCCTTTTCCTTCATTCTCCTTTTGGGATTTTGGGCACATACACACCCACGCCTGGAGTGAGTTCCAAGCCACCAGGTCCAGGACTTGAACGGCAATTGACCATGTGGGAGTTCAACACTTTACCCACTATGCCACCTGCTGGTCTCGTTATGCCCTTTCAGTTTGACATGAGAAGCAAGGAAGTGTAGATATATCACACTTTGTATTGCTCAGTGCAGTCTTGTCATTAAGAATCTATTTTGTGTAACTTGGTTCTACCTACAGTATAGATGAGGGTAGGGGAC
>NW_006159635.1:991722-996789 GCF_000334495.1 Tupaia belangeri chinensis
CAAGGTGAGAATAAAACAGTCTCTAGAGCTGGAGCAATGGCAGGAATTGTGTGGGGCTCCCAGCTGGAAGTGAGGCAGGAGGACTGAGGGGCCTTATTCCCAGGATCCATGACACAGTCCCCAATCAGAGGCTTAATTAGGAGCGAACAGTTCTCCTCCCTGCACCCCAGTGGGCTACAAGATTTATGTCTTAAGGAACCACAGTCAGAGGGACAAGGAGCAGAGAGAAGCAATAGCAAAGAAAAAGATCTTTCTTGGTTCATTGAGTGTAACCATAGAAACAAACTCAAGCCCAGTTAAACCCCTAACTAGATGGATTGAACTGCCACACTAAAGACCTAGTGGAAGGAAAGAAATGGCAATTGCAGATTTTATATATATATATATATATGTGTGTGTGTGTGTGTGTGTGTGTGTGTGTGTGTATATATATATATAATCTGTTTCTATTTCCCTATTCAGAACACCTTGCTTTAAGCAACAAAAATAAGGTATTTAAAAAAAAAATCAAAGAAAAAGACTGGTAAGAGACAAAGCAATGGACAGAAGTAGACTCACATATCACACAGATCATGGAATTATCAAAAAAAAAATGAACCTGTGATTACAGCGTTTATGTTATCTAATGGAAAAGTGGACATGATCTGATGAGTCATTTCAGCAGAGAGATTAAAAACGTAAGAAAGGACCAAGGGAAATATTAGAAAACAAAAACAGTAATAGGTTGAAAGAACAGCTCGAAAAGGTAATTTTTATATTGGAAACAGCCAAGGAAAGAATCAGTGAACTTGAAAAATGATCAGATGAAATTACGTAAACTGAAGCACTAGGAGAAAAAAGAAAAAGGGAAAACAGAGCATTCAAGAGTTATGGGACTGTTAAAAGAAAAACTTTAGACAAATCTAATTTAGCAGAGTTTAACTGAGCTAAGAAAGGATTCGTGAACTGGGTTGCTCCCAGGACTGCTTCTGAGGAACTCTGAGGTGCTGTGAGTTACATTATGGGTAGGAAAAGGAAAGTGAGGGACAGAAAACAGAAGGGAGGGAAATGAGGTGGAGAAACAGCTGGACTGGTTACAGCTTGGTATTTGCCTGGATGAACACAGGTGGGAGGGCTGACTGGCTGTGATTGACTGGACCGTGGCCACTGTGATTGGCTGTGACTCAGCAATTTGTTAGGGAAGCCAACTCCTAGTGAAGTGTGGTTTGTTTAGAGGAACTCCAGTGAGTACCCAGACCTTTTCAGGCCAATATGTTCTGGTTTCCTAGGACAATGTCGAGCAGACTAATATGAGCATGAATAGAATACAAGAAAGAAAAGAAACTGGGCTGAAGAAACACTGGAAGAAACAAGGGCCTCATAGATTCCAACACTGACAGTCACAGAGCAGCAGTCCCCCCCCCCCACACACACACGCACACACACACACGATGTTTATAATCAACGTTCAAAAAAATCAAAGATAAAACTCAAGGAATTCACAGGGAAAGAACCACCATGTAAAGAGGGAAGAAAATATGCAAATTATAACACATTCTTCATCAGAAACTATTGATTATTGATGCTTGAAGACAATACAGTAATGTCTTTAAAGAGCTGAAAGGAAAAAATCATGTCAATCCAAACTCCATACCCAGGAATGATAATTCTTAATAACAAAGATACCACTGATTTTTTTTCCAGAAAAAGTAAAATTGAGAAATTTGATTGCCAGAAGACCTGCACTACAATGAAGATTAGAGGAAATTTTCCAACAGGCCAAATGGAGGCACTGTGGTAGCATAATTGGACCCACAGGAGAAAGTCCTGGGTTCAGGGTCGGAGGTCTCCCCGTATTGGCTTGGCTGGCTGTGATCTGGGCTGGATGAGGCTGGGGGTGGATCTCTCCATAAACACCCTGTTGTGGCTAAATCACTCACTCACTCTCCTAGCCTAAAAGAGAACGAGAGAGAGAGAGAGAGAGAGAGAGAGATAGAGATAGAGTTCTCTGGGCAGCAAGAACCAGAGTGACACTTGGGCTGGCACAAAGAAATGGGAGGTACTGGAAACGGAATACTGGCAGACAAGTGTGCCGTTTAAACAACAGCGACAGCATGTAATAGCTCCATTAACATAACCGATGGAGGAACGATAGATACAGCGTCTGAAGTGTTAACAGCATATCGCAAAGTACGATGTTACAAAATTAGCATTCAGGATAGAAAGGAAGAACTATAAGCATACTCTTAGGAAGTTTTTATACTACAAGCGAAACAATATTATATTATTTATGGTAGATGTTAAATGAAGGGAAGACATATACTATAAAACTTAGGGCAATCACCACAAGTTTTAAAAGCTATACTATTGGGTTGTCGGAAAAGTCATGGGACATTTTTTTACATAGAAAAACATAGAAAAAATACATCATGACTTTTCTGACAACCTAGTTAAGCCAATAGTATAGACAAAGCAGCATCACAAAATGTATGTAATAAATAGGAAAATGATCAAAGTTAAAAAAATCAAGAAAAAAAGTACACGACCAAAGAAAACAACTACAAAATTTATTCAATCATTTGAAAGTTACAGTTAATTTATCAGGTTTCAGTATACATATTAAAGTCTAGAATTAGGAGACTGGCTAAAAAGTAAGAAGCAATGATCTATTTTTATAAATATAGACATATGATATAGATGCATAAATAGGCTAAAGATAAAAGGGTAGCAAAAGGTAATTTATAAAAATATTATTAAAAGAAAGTTGGAGGCCCAGCCATGGTGGCACAGAGGGGTGGGCACCACCGCCTGACAAGAGTCTTATGGGAGAGCTGGTTTGGAACCCAGGCTGACCTGAACATGGCGGACACCCTTGTGTTTGCCTGTGATCCTGTCTGAGTGGGAGGCGGGAGGAAGAATTGCACTGTGGCAAGACGCTGTCAAGGATACCCTCAACCCCCAATACAATAAATAAAATAAATTTTATTTTTTAAAAAAGAAAGAGGAACTACAATAGAATTTGGCAAAGTAGATTTCAAATAAAGTAATTACATAGTGATAAAAGAGTCAATGAAGATATAAAATCATGAATGTATGTGTACCAACAGAACTGCTTCAAATACATTAATCAAAACCTGATAAAACTTACAGTAGAAATAGATAAAACCAGAATAATAGTTGTGATTTTATCTATTATTTATCTATTTTATCTATTATTTATCTATAATTCTATCAGTAACCGATAGAATTAAACAAGAAATAAGAACACAAGAGTAAGGAGACGTGAATACATTTACAACTAAAATGAAAACACAACTACAATGAAAATCTCTAGGAATTTTTGAAGAAACCTGCTAGTTCATCTAAAGTTTACATGGAAAGGCAAAGAAACTGAAACAGCCCACATCGTTTTGAAACAGAGGATCACAGTTGGCTAACTTGTAGAGTATTATTTCCAAGCCTATTAAAGTTACCATAGTCAAAACGTTGTGGTTTGGGAGACGAAATATCTAGATAAATATAACAGAATAAATTCCTGCAGTAGGCCTACACATATGGAATCAATTGATTTTCAACAAAGGTGCAGTGGCAACTGAGGGAGAAATGATAATTTTTAAATAAATTGTACTAAAACAGTTGAGTGCCTATTAAAAACCAAACATTAGGATCAGCAGTTGGTGTAATGGCTATGTCTCCGGACTCCCATGTAGTCGACCACGGTTCGAGTCTCAGATTTGGTGACTTAAACTCACGCCGTGTGTGTGTGTGTGTGTGTGTGTGTGTGTGTGTGTGTGTCCAATATCCTGAGAAGAGAATGGAGGAGAAGGGATTGCAGCATGCCATCCCCCTGGGGAGTGATTTCTTGCTTTCTGTCTCTCTCTGTCTTTCTGGTGAGCGCATGTACTCTATAGCAAAAACCTTTCCAAAACAAATAAATAAATAAATAAAAATAAAAAATAAATAAAAAACAGACAGTGATGATAATGGATTATAGACCTACACATACAACGTAAAGCTATACAATTTCTAGAAGAAAACACGAGAAAATCAGTACGTGTGAGTTAGAAAACAATTTCTGAGACACAACCCTCAAAGCATGATTTATAAAAGAAAAAAATGATAAATTGAACTACATTTATTTTTATTTAAAAATTTTTGCCAGAGGGCACATGTGCTTGCTAGAGAGAGACAGCGTGAGAGAGAGAAGGGATGAAGTCAAAAAGCAATCCCCATGGGGGATAGTCATGCTGCAATCCCTTCTCTATTACTCCTTTGGGATTTGGGGTGCATAGGCACGTGAACCCAGTGTGTTTTTCAAGTCTTGGGGAGACAAACTACACAGTTGACCATGCCAGATCCAGTCACCTTAATCACCATGCCACTGGCTGACCTTCAACTGAACTTTATTCAAACTAAGAACTACTCTTGGAAAGATACTGTTAAGACAATGAAAAACACGAGATAAAAATGAGAGAAAATATATTTCAGAATATATTATCATCCAAAGTCCGGAGTTTACGTGAGTTTCGCTCTTGTCATCATGTACTATGTTGGTGAGGACAAACGTATAATGACATACATCAACCATTATAATATGATATAGAGTATTTTCAATGCTCTAAAAACCTATGCTCTATCTCTTCATCCCTCCCACCCCCCATCCTCTGGCAGCCACTTGTCTGTTTACTGTCTCATCAGTTTTTTTTTTTTTTTTCTTTCCCAGAATGTTATACAATTGGAAACATCCAGTATGGTGCCTTTTACATTGGCTTCTTCACTTAGTAATAATGCATTGACATTTCCTCCATGTTTTTTCACAGCTTGATATAGTTCATTTCTTCCTAGTGCTTCATAATATCCATTCATCTACTGAAGAGCATTTTGATTGCTTCAAAATTTTGTCAATTAATAGTTAAATTGCTGGGGCCAGCAGGTGGTATGGTGATTAAGACACAGGCTCCCATGTGGCCACCCTGGACCTTGTGGCTTGAAAATTATGCTAGGCGTGTGTGTGTGTGTGTGTGTGTGTGTGTGTGTGTGTGCCCTAAAGCCCAAGAGGAGAATGGAGGAAAAGGGATTGGGGTGGAG
>NW_006159635.1:996802-1001427 GCF_000334495.1 Tupaia belangeri chinensis
TCCCCCCCCCCCCCCCCCCCCTCCCCCCATCTTTCTTTGTCTCTCTCTGGCAAACACAGAGCCCAATGGCAAAAAGCCTTAAAAAAAAAAAAAAGTAAAACTGTTATAAGTGGTATGTGTGCAGGTTTTTGTGTTTGTGTGAATTTAAGTTTTTAGCTCTTTTGGATAAGTATTAAGAAATGCAATTGCTGATTCATATGGAGGAATATGTTTAGTTTTATAAGGAACTGCTGAAATGTATTCTAAAGTGGCTGTGCCATTTTGTATTCCTACCAGCAAAGAAGGAGAGTTCCTGTTGCTCCACACCACTGCCAGCAGCATATTTTGTCTCACTGTTGATTTAATTTGCATTTTCCTCATACCCTTTGACTTGGAGCATCATTTTATATGATCATTTGGCATTCCAGTGAGGTGTTTGTTTAAGTCTTTGGTTCATTTTTAAATTGAGTTTGTTTTCTTATTGTTCAACATTATTTCTTCAATTATGTTAAATTTAACCCAAATGCTCCTTTCATAATATTTGACAGTTTGTTTACAAGGCAGTTCCTTACTACAAAGGAAAGAAGAAAGGAAGGCCAGTCATTAGTATGCTTAAAAAAATCCTATTTCTTCTATGGAAGAGTCACAAAATAAAACTAAATAGGAATGCAGAGAAAGTGAAAGGACTAAGGGCTGGGTTTTCTATTTTTGGGACTAATTGTGATAAATACCTATTTTTGTTTGTTTTTGGAGGACAGTAGGATTAATAACACTTAAACATGCCAAATAAAATTCAATTGTTGAGTATTCAAAGCAACATTGTTGGATTTTTGGCTAGAAGCAAATTTAAACCTAAAAAAGTACAGACAGGTAGTTAAATATTATATGACATAACCTTAGGTGTCATATGCAGATAACCTTTTTTAATTTGATTTTTTTACCCTCGAGCAAATAATTTTGCAGTGATCTGAGGTCATTCATCCAGATAGCAGAAACTAGCACTAATGTTCACATATCTAAATATTGTAGTTAAAATAAGAATTTATTTTTGACTTGCAATTTCACCCTTGAAAGTGAAACTTCTTTTTCCTAAATATCATGTCCTTCTTTTTCCTTAGGATAATTGTCACAAGGAATTGTACAATTGCTTTCCTTAATCTTTGACCATACACACACACACAAACACACACACACTTAGGTGTACATTGTACCTCATGTAGGTATTTTCTTTCATCACTAACAACTTTTACTTTTTGACATTTTATATCAACTGGAAAAAAGAGGAAACCATTTAAAATGAACAAATGTTACAAAGAGGCACTTTATAGAGTGGAAAAATCAAATTTCTAACAATAATAAAGGAGTCTGCAAATTTGTATGCACTTAAATAATTTTAAGTTAAAGCATGGCATATTCTACCCTTCAGATTGGCAAAAAATGGACAGCAAACCAATACCAAATGTTGAAAAAGATGTTAGAATATAGAAACCCCATATTCTATTGAGAATGTAGTAGAATTTAGTTAGTCTGGAGAATGATCCTTCAGAATTAAATACATGTATATTACAATAGTCATATTCTTGGGTATACATGATCAAGGGAAGTCCTTATACAGAGCCATACAGGAAACTCATGAGAGGGTTTTCATTACAACGTTGTTCTTAGAAGCACCGAAGTTGAAGGTGTCTGTCTCTGGTGGTCCTGTTAAATATACTGTGGATGCATTCTTTGAAAGCGATTAACTAGATACACATAGCATAGCAGAGATCTAGTTTAGAAACATGCTTTAGGAAAGAAGAAATAAAGATAGTAAGAAATAAAGATATTTGTGACATAATATTTATTTAAGTTGAAAATACACAAAACAATATTATATCTTATAAGGACAGAATAAAAGAAAAGAATCTTGCAATTTTGAAAGCATAGTTACTAAGAGCAGGAAGAGTACTACAAAGAGCAAGAATATTGCTATTCTCAAGAACGATTCTAAGGTGTTCTTCAACTATGTAGGCATGTTTTTCACTAATTTCATCAGCTAACTTCCATGAGTTAGCATTGACTGAGATTATTCTAGGTTAATGTGTCTTCATTAAACCCTACCTAACTGTTCAAATAAATAATTGAGTGGAAAAATATGCATTTAATATTTTTGATAGTTGCCTAAAGGATTCAAGGAGCAAAAGTATAAATTAAGACAAAGAAATTAAATGAGAGGGAGTCTAATACTCTCTGAAGGCCCAAGAACTAGGAGCACCGATGCCCCAGGGCAGAAGATGTCTGTCCTTGCTCAATAAGAAACAGTGATTTATCTTTCCTCTCTCTTTTTGTTCTATCCAGGCCCTAACTGATGAAGGCAGATATTATTGATTCATCTACTGATTCAAATGTCGATCTCTTCTGAAAACACCCTTGCAGACAGACCCAGTATGTTTTACCAGATGTCTGGGCATCCCTTAATCCAGTCAAGTTGACACATAAAATTAGCCATCACAAAGGGCCTATGTCGCATTCACAGTCTTATCCCCAGAACTCAGGATAGTGATCACTGAAAGAAAATAATAATATACTCAGAAAAAAGAGAGAGTCAGTGAAAGAAGACTGGGGGAGAAGAAGCCTTTTGTGCTTTCATAACACTGGCAAACTGATTATAATATATAAAATTGTTAATGATAAATATGCATATAAAAACACTCTAAATTATTTCATTTTATTCTCTTAAAATTTCAACAAGAAGAAAAAGCAAATATTGGGCCATTAGAAAAGTCATGATGTATTGTTCATTGTTTTTCCATGCAAAAATGCATCATGACTTTTCTGACAACCCAGTATTTTATGATAATTAGGAGAATTGAGGTCTTCTGAGGGATAGCTATTCTGTCAGAATCTGTAATTGTTAATGGAAATTCCTTTATTTGATTTAATATTTTTCTATATGTTTTTGAACAATTGCAATAGTTTCTTTATCTTTTAGATAGCAATAGAGTTAAAGCCAGCCCATTTTTGTGGCTAAAAATTATCTTTTATACCTGGAAATATATTGTCTTAAATATTTTTAAAATAATATTATCCTTTATCATAAAATATATTTGCAACAATAGACATTTGTTTCTGTTATTATCACATCAGGATTTCTCCTGCTCCTGCTTCAACTTTCCTTAAAGGTTAGTCTAATTTTACTTATAACATAGATAATAAGAGAGAACATTCACTTAACAATTGTCTTAGTTTTACTATTTAAATAAGGAACTTCTTTAGTGCTCTGTATATGCATAAGCATATTACTTTAATAGGTAAGTTTCAGGTTCCCTGGCATCCTGGTCAAATGTATCCCATCTCTTAAATATTAAAGATGGGTATGAAAATTCTGCTATTATGTCAGAACATTCCTATACCTCTTTAGTCATATCAGTTATTTAGTTAGTTATTTGTTTAACTTGTCATTATTATTTATTTTTTTAATTTGACCAGAGAGAGACAGAAACAGAGAGAAAGGAAAAGTGAAAAAGCAAGCAGTCAGGTCCAGGACTAGAATCACAGTCAGCCATGTGGGAGTCCAGCGCCTTAACCACTACACCACCTGCCAACCATAGTCATATCAATTTTAACACAGGATTTTCTTTTGTTTAAATTTCGGTGCTTGTTTTCTTGTGGTTTAGAAGAATAGACCTATTAGGAAAGTATGTATATGCATATATTTTGATAAATATGTAATACAGACCTCATGATTAAAAACACAATTTACATTAGCTCTTTCATGGCACTATGGAACTACAATGGAGTGACTGCCTCTCCAGGATTCACATGTTGGAATCCTACCCCAAAGTGATGGCATTAGAAGGTAGGGCCTTTGAGAGTTGAACAGGTCATAAGGGTGGAACCCTCATGAGGGAGATGTAGTACCTTTATAAAAGAATCTCTAAAGAGCTCACTTGCCCCTTCCACTATGTGAGCACATGGGAGAAAGTTCACGTATCCATAATGGGGATTTGGTCCCCACCTGCCCCTGAATATGATACCATGTAGTCTTGGACTCTTTAGCCTCCAAGACTCTGAAGAATAAATTTCTAAATTTATAAGTTACCCAGTCTGTGACAGTTTGTTTTAGCAGCCCAAATAAACCAAGACAGGAGCCTTTCATACAAAATGTTTTAGAAGTAATTTTTTTTTTTTTTTTTTTTTTTAGAGAGAGAGAGATTTGCTATAGGGTGAATGTACTCACTGGAGAGATGGAGAGCGACAAAGAGACAGAAGGCAAGAAATCACTCCCTGCAGGGGGGGAGAGATGGCCATGTCACAATTCCTTCTCCTTCATTCTCCTTTTAGGATCTTGGGCGCACACACACACACACACACACACACACGTGTGAATTTTAAGCTGCCGGGCCTGGGACTCGAATTGTGGTCGACTATGTGGAACTCCAGAGAGGCAGCCATTACAACATCTGCTGGTCCCTGTTTTAACAGTAATTTGAAATCATTCTTCAACTAATAACTCCTGCACACTGTGGGAAATTTAATTGTTACTGTCTTCTCTGGTGATTTATACATCAGTGGGAGACATTCTTCTAAGAATCTTGATTGAAAGCCTGACTATTTTCTTAGCTGGAGTCTCATAACTAGAATGTGTTTGCAGAGTGTCTTAGGGA
>NW_006159635.1:1001458-1031343 GCF_000334495.1 Tupaia belangeri chinensis
CCAACAGGAGTGCCATTTTAGCAAACATTTGGTAAAGGAAGTGATTTCAAAAACACTTAATTGTGGACTACCTGCCTCAGTATGTAAATAATTATTTATGATTGCACTGCTGAAGGGAAGGGAAGGAAAAGTCTTCCTGAATATATACATTATTTAAAACCTATTCTTATAAGAGTATGCATGCTATAGCCACATGTTTAGGAAAAGTATCAGGAAGCCTAGGACAAGTGCCAAATTTGTGGTAAGGACGTGAGGTGAGTAAGAAGGACTTCTAAGGAGGCAGAGTTCCCTATAGGGCAGGGGAGTTAGAGGCAAGGCTGGGCGAGACCTGAAAAGATTTGAGCCCCTGTGGCAACCAAGAAAGGAAGCTTCCAGCCATGTAGTGGCTCAGCATGGGCGATTAGGTAGGAACACTGGTGACATGTCACCTCTGGTGACATGCATGGTGATTCGCCCAGGTGAGCTGTGGAATGCAGGTGTCACGTGGTGAGATTACCAGGCTGGCAGCACAGTTCTTGAAACACCCCATTGTGGTCACATGAAACCAGGCATGGACTTCCACACCTCTTCCAGCATTTTCTCTGGACTCCTGTGTGCTTTGATGTTCAAAGGTGTCCCCACCTCTCGTGTCCTTCCTGGCTTTACTCTGTGCTCTATATGTGGCCTCCTTTCCCAGGTCTTGGCACAACTGGCAACGGATCTGTGCTTGTGTCTCCTTGCCAGGTCTGGGTAAGAGCTGCCTTTGCTGGCTCTGTCTGGGCTCATAGGGATCTCACCGGCAGGCTCTTCTGGAGGGGACTGCATAGTATCAGACACGTGAACAATAGTCTAGTCCATCTCCTGTGTCTACAACCACGAACAACCAGATAAGTCAGAACATGATGAAAACTACATCCAATTTTATTTTTGCATTTATTTTTAAAGGACAAAGCATGAAGAATAGAAGAATCTTTCACGGTGTTTTAATGCCAGGCCAGTGGCATCCTCCGCCTCCATTTTATTTTCCGTGCTCTCATCTGTCACTCGGAGCTATTCTGCTGACAGGACTACCTACTTCCCCAGCTCCTGTTCTCCGCTGCCCCCATTCTAAGCCATTTCACAAATCATCACCTCTCTCCAAATAGCTTTCTCAATCTTCTTTCCAAAAATATGTCACGAGCTTCTCCAAGAACTTACTGACTACTCTCCTCTCTTTCTGACAGTTTCGAAAAGCTTTCCAAAAAAGTTTGCTGAATGCCCCACTCATTCCAGAAAATACTTTTCCTGACACTGTGCCTGGTTCCCAGAGTGTCCTTTCCTCTGCCCTTGTCTTGTTGGAACTTTATCTACTTCTCCACCTTCAGTACCTGCTTTCTCTGTCTTCATGGACCTGACTGCCCCAGCCTGAAGTGAGCACTCCCCCTCTGGAACTCTTGTAAAGTTTATTGTCTGAATAATTCATCTAGAAATGAATCATGTTTTTCTGGTGACATCTCCTTTATGATTGTCTGGTGCTGTTACTTAAGCATTTTATTTTTTTTCTCACTCTTCACATGATTAAACATTCTCTTTCCTCACGAAAGAGCACTTACAGAAGTCTGCCTGGTAATCTAACCGTGCGACATCCACAGTTAGCTCATAGCATTGAAATGTAGACATTTAGTAAATATCTATTGATTTGAGTTACTTTCTGTTTTATTAAAATTTGGGTACAAAATTATTCCCATTATTTTGCATTTTTGTTTCCTTTTAAGCTCATTAAAGGATTGTGGTTCATTTGGCCCTTCTGAGAGCTGCTTCAGCTTAGTCTGTTGTGTTCATGGGTGGAATGATTCTGAACAGTTAGAACAGAGAGATGGATAGAGCCAGAACATTCATGACAGTAAACTTCTGTAGTTGGATCACAGAGCCAGATAAAGAGAGGTAAGAATGCACAGAGGAGGTCATATGAGGAATAATATAATATACACAGGGCCAGTCAGTAGTGTGGTGTATAGAGCAGCTGGATCCTACATGGCTGACTGCATGGTTCGAATCCAAAATGTAGTAATTCGGAAAACATACTGGGCACATGTACATGCATGCCCAAAATCCTGAGAGAAGAAGGAAGAAGGGACTTTGGCATGGCCATCTCCTGCTGGGTAGGTAGGGGGGTGCTTTCTCACTTTCCTTCTCTTTGTCTCTCTCCAGTGATCACATGTACCCCATAGCAAATTAAAAAAAAATGTGTATGCAGAAAGGTTCCATCAGAAATTTAAAAGCTTTGACAATTAAAAAAAAAATAAAGGTTCTAATACTCAAAGTTGTATAGTTGCCATATCACTTAATAGGGTTTCCATTTCTATAATATGGATGAAAACCAAACCCAAAACCTATCATTGTGATGTTTTTGGTTTTAGTTTGTTTCGTTTTCATATTGGGTGAGTGATGCTTGGTCTTAGAAGTATGTAGATGTGGTGTTTGTCAAATGTATGCCACATTCTGGAAGAGGAGATTGAGATCAGTGGGGAGAATGACAGCACAATCAGTGTATCATACAAGGTGCTACACTGTGATTTGTTCCTGATGACTTAGTGCCAGCCTGGGTGAACTGCGCACATGTCTCCTTCCTGTTCTTTGTGCTGGCCAGCATCAACTCAGTGGCTTAGATATCCTGAGAAAAATGTATGGTTGCCTGGAAACAAGGAGAGATTGAAAATACAGGTTAACAGTTGGTACTTAGGGCCTAATTTCATAGGAAGAAATAAAATAAGTAAACCTATAGCTAGACAGAACACCCTGCACCTAGTTCCCCTGTATGAAGTGCATGACTTCATACAGGGCTGGAGAAGGGAGAATATGATGGGGCTGCATTGAAAAAGTACATGGGGTTGAGTTGGCAGAAGTGCTGTAGAACCTGAATTGTTGCCTTGAGTTATAGATGTTACACTAACATTTTTAAAAATTAGTTTTGTTAAAATTTTAATTTATTTATTGGAAATCCACTGAAACATTGAGGGGACTCACAACTGGCCAAATGGCTGCTAAGAAAAGAAGTGAGATTGTGGGTTATGAATCTTTAAAAGGAGACTACTGTGGAGGCTTGCACTAGCTGCTTTCGGATGTTGGAAAATTGCCACTGAGAAGGGGAATTACGTTCATTGTGCTGCCACACTGGAGGGCACTGCAAGAATTGAACAGAAGTTATGAAGAGATGAATTTGGGTTAAATAACAGGAAGAAGTAATATAGAGAACCCATCAGATGAATAGGTCATTGTTAGTTTTTACTTGCACCAAGAAAAATCACCTGGACAATCCATTTAGCAAAAACTTGTTAGTTAGATGACTCCTCAGATCCTGTCCACATTTGAGGTTAATTCTAGAACCACTCTCATTTTCCAGAGCATATCGGATGGCTCCTTTCTCAATTACAAGTCTTACTGTGTGAAAACAGAAAACCAGTCATCACACACCTTGTGAGGGTGTCCTTTCTACGTGTCATGGATGCTTCCTACGATTATGTTGAGAAATGGATCTAGTGTCGAGTTTTACTTTAAAGTTGTGTCTATGGTTTTTCTAAAATACCGAGTTTATTTTTTCTTTTTTAATATTTACAATGACCTACTTAAAACATAAAGAGAGACCAAAAAAGCAAAAATAGTCTCTCTAAATTATGTCTTCAGGAAGATTTTCTGTTGGATTCTGTAAGGCTCTGATTTGTAATAACCCAATGGCACCTTAATTTCAGGAACTAATTCTAAAATTTGTCCTCTTAAGGCTCCTCCTAAATGCCACCGCTATAACTCAGGGCCTCATTGTCTCACACTATTAATATTTTTCTAGTAATAATTTGACTTCAGTTTTTCCTTTCCAAATTTACCTTCTGCATAATTACCTTACCGATTGTCATTTAAATATCATTGTGTAATAAATCACCCCCACACCAGTGGTTATTAAAAAAATAATCATTTTCTTTTTCTCACAAGTCTACCAGTTGGCTGGGCTAGTGATCTCGGTTGGTCTGAGAGACTCTTGTTGCATTAGATGAGTTGAGGATCACTCGTGTGAGTGTCTTTGTTGATCTTGGCTGGATGGCATCCCATGTGAGATTCTCACCCAGGCAGCCAGGCTAACTTGTCTCTGATCCATGTGACCTTCCATTTTCAGCAGGCCAATGGGCTTATTCTCATGGAGCTGTCAGAGTTCCAATAAAGACAGTGAGAATGTACAGCTCTTCTGGTTTCTCCTAGAACAAGCAGACACATGGCTGCTCCTTTGCATTTGATTGGCTGCAGCAAGTCAGAAGTCTAACTCATATTCAGTGCTCTAGTGCTGGATGGGTAGAGCAGTGAAATCACATTGCAGAGTGTAGGTGTGTGAGGGTGGAATCTCCAAGCTTGTCTTTTGGCTTTTACCATAGGGGACGCATGCTTGCCAGAGGGAGCTAGAGAGAAGGAAAGTGAGAAATCATCCCCCACCCCAGGGTGATTTGCAACAGTCTATTCTTCTGTTGGGATCTTGGGCATGCATGCACACATGCCTGGTATACTTTTTGATCTGCTGGGGTCAGGCCTTGAAATTGTGGGAATCCAGCACCTTAATTACTACACCACTTGCTAACCTAAATTCAGGCTATTTTGAATTAATCGAGATTGTCAAATGCTTTAATTAAGCCTCAACCTTCCAATCTAGAGTAAAGGACTTCAGTATTCCTACTTAGCCTTTTAATTGCTTTCTTTCATTTTTCTTTATTCATGATAAAGCATGTCTGTGTGCACCTGAGCGAGAGAAAGGTAAGCACCCTCCACACGGTATGTTCACACCACGATCTCCCTCCTCCCACCCATCTGCTCTCAGGCACTTATACACATACCTGACATGTTTCATGGATTCATCCGTAGCTGCTATGCATGATCCAACTTCTCTTGAGCAGCGTATTTCCACTGTGCCATGGACCTGGCCCCTCCACTGTTTTTTCTAACAACTTGCGCAGTGGGAATACTCTGTTTGCGGATAAGTGGCCTAATTTGGTAGAAAGAGATGGAGCTATGGATGCAGAGAAAAAATGACTATAGCTCAGTAGTCATGTTAGACACGACAGACTATAATCTATAGAATGATCTCATAATTATTGTAAGAATTATTTTATTTAACTTTACTTGTTTATTTATTTTAATTTGACCAGAGAGGGACAGAGTGAGACACACACACACACACACACACACAGAGAATGAGAAAGCCAGCCACGAGGTCTGGGACTTGAACCATGGTCGGCCAGGTGGGAGTCCAGTGCCCTTAACTACCATGCCACATACCAGCCCCTATCTCATAATTTTCATTTTAATTTAAAATTTGTTGTTGTATGTCATATTTACTAAATTGAGTTGTGTGATGGGAAAACCTATATGACGGCACCAATGTTTCCTGCTCCTAGGTATTCGTGACTTATAAAGTTCTCTCCTCTTGACTCACTAGCTTGTGGCCAACAAAATGGAGCAACATTGATGGAAGTCACCTCCATGATTAGGTTAAAAAATTGTAACTTCCATCTTACTGGCCAACTGTCTACTGAATTCTCAGCTTCCATACTTGGATAAGACAGGCTGAAACAGCAGAGGGACCCGGATGTCATGGATCTGAGAGTCGCTTCTGGCCAATATCCCATAAAAAAAAAAAGGATGTTCTCAATTCCATAGTTCATTAGGAACTGAATCCTGCCAACAACCATGTGAACTTGAAGCAGATCTTCCCCTAGTGGAGCCTTCAGGTGACCTGGGCCCAGCTGGCACCTTGATTGAGAGATCTGGAAACAGATCACCCAATTAAGCTGCTGTGCCCAGATTCCCGAACCACAAAAGCTGTGATACAATAAACATGTATTTTAAGATGCTGAGTTTCAGAGTTATTTGTTTTGAAGCAAAATATACTAATAGAGATTCTAAGTATTTTGTAATAGAAACCTTTGTATTTTCATGAAGAGGAGAGTGAGTCTGCCTCTCAGTGTTTCAACTTTCTACATCTGGGACTAAAATGTGTATAAGCACCTCTGTTTCATAGCCTTGTTTGGAATATTAAATGAGGTAACTGCACTTGCCATAAAGTGCAATGGTCCGCTCTCCTTTCTCTTCATAATATCTTTTTTTGTGCCATTTTTCTCCTAGTATTTCTTTTTTGCATTTCATAGTTTCCACCATTTTTGAGTGACTGAACTAACTAAAGAAAAATGGAATGTGCAGGTAGAGGCTTACGAAATTGAGTAAATGATTCCATTTTCCTGAGGTAATTTTTTGTTGGATGGCAAGTTATTTGTCCTTGCCTGGGCTCACAGGAGCCAAGCCTGAAGCAAAGACTTATATGCTGATATTTTCCTCAGAGGTAGGATCAAGAAAGCAGGGATGAGTGATGAGGACATCCAGTTGAGAGTGTGCTCCTGAGCTGGCCTCCACAGAGACGGACGGCCTATGACTCAGTCCAAGGGGCAAGGGCTGGGAGGGGCAAGCAAGCAGGAAGGTATCTGTACCAGCTCTGTCGGACGGGTCTGGGTTTCGTCCAGTGCACTCACTCATACATACCTCTGCTTACATAGCGTGCCTGGGTACCGCAGGAGTCCTGTGCCCCACAGCGACAATAAGGAAGCCTTCCTGCTAGGAGAGGGACACTTGAGCATGGTCAGGCATTCTTGGTTGTACTTGCACGAAGGTGACCAGACGCTATGCCAGAAGCAGTCACCTCATCTGCACCTGGTGTTGGAACCAAAGTCAAGAGGGCCAAGAGGAATCAGAGTGTAACAGAGCCTGTGTAGAAGTAAAGACAGATAAAGAGTTTAAAAGAATGAGTTCTCTAAAAACGATGTTAGGGTGGGCCAGCAGGGGGCATGGGAGTTAAGGTGGCTGGATCCCATATGGCCAACTTTGTGGTTCAAGTACTGGACCCAGCAGTTTGAAAACCACACCAGGGTGTGTATGCACATGCCTGAAATTCTGAGAGGAGAAATGGAGGAGAAGGTGTAGCCATCTTCCAAAAGGTGATTTCTTATTTGCTCTTTCTTACTGTCTCTCCGGTGAGCACACATACTCTGAAGCAAAAATCTAAAAAGGAAAGCTAAAAGATGTTAAGACAATCCATCTGCAGGTGAGGAGTGACAAGTATGAATTATAGAGCAAGTACACAGGCCAAAATAGGATGGACAAGTGATAGGTTAAAAAGTGGGAGAAAATACGAGTAAATGTTAACCATTATTAAGATGTGGGCTAATGGGATCAGAAGGGTAAAAAGATGCAGAAACACTTTATGTTTAGGGGACCATAACATTTTTGGAAGAGGAGGGAAGTTTGACACAAATCTGGAATTGGCTGGATCCCATATGGCCAACTTTGTGGTTCAAGTACTGGACCCAGCAGTTTGAAAACCACACCAGGGTGTGTATGCACATGCCTGAAATTCTGAGAGGAGAAATGGAGGAGAAGGTGTAGCCATCTTCCAAAAGGTGATTTCTTATTTGCTCTTTCTTACTGTCTCTCCGGTGAGCACACATACTCTGAAGCAAAAATCTAAAAAGGAAAGCTAAAAGATGTTAAGACAATCCATCTGCAGGTGAGGAGTGACAAGTATGAATTATAGAGCAAGTACACAGGCCAAAATAGGATGGACAAGTGATAGGTTAAAAAGTGGGAGAAAATACGAGTAAATGTTAACCATTATTAAGATGTGGGCTAATGGGATCAGAAGGGTAAAAAGATGCAGAAACACTTTATGTTTAGGGGACCATAACATTTTTGGAAGAGGAGGGAAGTTTGACACAAATCTGGAATATAATAAAAAATTAAATATACATAGCCTTCTCAGCTAAAATTAATGAGGGACATAACTGCTACTAATATCTGAAGGGTGTTAACAGGAAGAAGGGAGCATAATTACTTCGCACCATACTAGTAAACATAATTAGGAATAATGGTATGCAATTAAGAAAAGAAAAATTTAGTCACAACATCATGAAAGTTCTTCTGTGCTAGTGACATCTATTAAACTGTGGCATCATTTTCCAAAGCAGTTGGGAGTTCTTTTCCCTTGAAGCACACAGAACAGATGAAACCAAGCTGCAAAAAGAACACCTTCAATAATAATAATTAAAGAAAAAAAAGAGTCTCAGCAGTCTGAATAGGTCTGTTCCACTGATTTTGTTATTTCTTTGAATTGGGGTCTCTGAGAAGAAACTGAAGGAGCAGGGTTTCTGTCCTTAACTCATGTTGTTATTTGCAGCGTACGACCTTACTGTTTTGCCTACCTGTGAAAACCAAAGCATTTGCTGAGCAGCTGACCCTTGCGCTGTGTCCACCTCAGTCCAAAGATTTCAGTTCTTTGCTGGATGTCTAAGGTGAAAACTGACAGTGGAAATAGCACTTTTAGGGCAATTAGAGTGTTTAGTATTCTCTTCTTCCACCTAAAACATCTTGGTGAGCTCCTTTTAAAAATAGATGGGGATTAAGCTGTGATCTGTGGCCAGATAAAAAGAAGGGCAAATGAGGGTGACTGCTCTCAGCTTTAAGATGCCAAAGTGGTTACTGCAAAGGTGGCAAAAGAATACAGGAATCAAAGACCTATTAGAGAGACCTCGGGTTGTTAAATGGAGAACTAATGGCAGGGAGGAAAGGGTAAAGGTAATGGAATGGTAATTTTTTACAGTCTACTCTTAAAAATGCCAATGTTCCAATTCAGCCTTGATGCTCTAATAACTCATAAGACATTTAGCTTCTGCGGTGCGTGTGCACATTTAAAGAACAGCAGTTGGCTGCAGTGTAAATACTCTGACTGATTAGTATGAAAATGGCCCTCTTCCCTGCTTCCCTTTGTGATGCTGACGAGAAAGTGACCTGATATATGCATGAATTATGCATTTTTGTAGGGCAGGTCTGCTAAAAATTGGAGAAGCGAATGCTTCTTTTATATTGTTTTGTGCTTTCCTTACAGTGGCTATCTGCTATAATCGGCTGTGATTAATTTATGAGGGCTTCCATCCCTGTTTAATCTGTAGGGCACAGAGATTTGTTCTTCACACTTTTACTTTCACATATTTCTGGAAAGTCAGATGATTTGTGCCCTCTTCATAAGAGTAAAAAGTGGCTGGGATTGGGGTTTTTTAATCTCTCAGATGTCTTTCTTCTCCAGAATACCAAATTGGGTTTTTTTGGTCTCTCAGATGTCTTTCTTCTCCAGAATACCAAAGTGTTTAAATTCTTCGTTTTATATTTAATTCATTTGGTCAAGGCAAAATGTAATGCACCCTTTAAGTATGCAAATACTTTGTGACTACTAATAGTATTAAATGGTGGGAATCTTACAATGATTAAATTGAATGATTTAATATCCATGAAGTATTTGGCGTTGCACTTGGTAACACAGTAAGGATTCAATGAACACTGCTTATTTTTATTATTATAATCATTACTAGAATTGTTATGATTATGACTGCTTATTACATTATCAGTACAAGGTACCAATCTTACAGTGTTTTATGCTGTCATTGACTCCTGGCCCTCCAGCAGAGCTTAGAACCCTGAGAAATAGGAGACAAGGTAGAAAAATGTTCGCCATGTGAGAAAGCCAGTCTGTATGGCCGGGGAGGCTAGTTTCTTCCACTTGGGTGGGTTAGCTAAGAGCTGGTCAACAAAGGAATTTGCTCAATAAGACCTAGGCCAATTCCAGCTATTGAGTTCCCTGACTCGCTCTCCCTTTCAACTAGGTCATTCCTATTGCTACTTTGTAGCATAAATATTCTTCTTCCTCCCTCCTTAAGGGGCAAACCTGCTCCTATAAACCAACAGAGCAGTTCAGGTTTGGGACCTTACTCTACAGGAGTGTCAGCCAGGCTGTTTGCAGACCGTGCCCAGCCTACGCTGCAGGACGAGCGCTTTTAGGGAACCACACGTTTCCCCTTCTCTGCTTGTGAGTTTTGCCCTAAAGACCCGCGTAACTATCCCACGTGTAGTGAGGATCCATGGGTGCTTGGCTGAACAAATCGGGGTGGGGAAGTATCTCCTTAATGAAGGAATACAGTCTCCTGGGTAAATCCAGAGCACTGTACCCTGTGGAAAGAAAGGGTGGGTAGTAGGCAGGACTCAGAAAGTAGAAGTTATGTAAATTAGCATAAAATTCTTTTCACCAACTCTCTGTTCCAAGTAACATTAGTGTTGATAGGATAGTGTTTCCTGAGGAAAATTGATGTGTGAAATGTTGACACAGTCTTTCTCTTCTCTCATCTGTGTCCAGTCTAATTTCAATCCCTGTTATTTAGTCCAGTTGACAAAGAAGACATTAAAATGTTTGATTAATAATGAGTTCTTCTGGGACCAGCAGTTAGCGTAATGGCTGTGTAGCTGGACTCCCATGTTGTTGACCGCGGTTCATTTCCCGGACCTGGTTGCTTGAACTCAGGCTGGGTGCATGTGTGTGCATGCCCAAGATCCCGAGAGGAAAATGGAGGAGAAGGGATTGCGGTGTGGCCATACCCCCTGGGGGATGATTTCTCGCTTTCTGTCTCTCTGTCTCTCTCTGTCTCTCTGGCGAGCACAAGAGCCCTATAGCAAAACCTCTCCAAAAAAAATAATAACAATTAAAAAAAATAATGAGTTCTTCCAATCAAAATGTTATTATGAACATTTAAACTATTACAATCAGACGCATATATTACTGTTATCTGTTTGTAATTATAAATTAATTATCTGCCAGTAAGTAGAAGTGAATGACACACTGCTAAAGCAGTTTGAATATAATGTAGTCATACTAAGTAAGAAATCAGAAAATATCTAAAGAGGTTTCCCCCAAAAGTATTTGAATTAAAAAACATTAAGATAATCTATGATGATTAGAGGACGTGTGTTTGAAAGAGGGAAGAAATCTTTATTTTTTTTTAAATCACTAAAACAGAGACTACAGAGGAAATAAAACCACTTCCATCTGACATTGAAGAATGTCCATCTCCTAACACCAAGTATGAAAAATAAGTGGGTCATAAAGATGAGAATGTAAAATGCTATGATATTGGCTCCTTATCTTTAAATGAAATTCTAATTTGACTCTAGCACAAGGAAAAGGAATGAATACGGTATGTTTTCGCATGCGAGCTGTCAGAATGATAAAACTGAATACTCTCGAAATCAGCTTTTCCATGGACAGCTGGTTCATCATCATTAGTATGTATATCCTTATTAATATCTAGGCCATTCGACTCTAAAAACTAGATTGCTGCTCTTTGAAATGTAGCATTCTTCCAATCAATTGCAAAGGTATATATGCAAATGTGCTATAATGAGCAAAGAAATGCTATTTGTTCTTCCTGGTTTTTCTACAGAAGAAAAACATTTTGCTCTACTTTTTTGCTTTAAAAAACATTCCAAAGACTTCCTAATAGTATAGTCTAGGCCCTTCTGTTAAGATGCCTGCATGTGTGTGTGCTTTTTATTTTTTCAGCTCCACGAAGAGCCCAGCATGACCCGTGAGTTGCAATGCTTTCTCAGCTGGCTGAAGTGGCCTGCCAGCACGCAGAAGTCCTCAAAGTTTCACATGAACTCGATTCAAATAATTGACTGGAAGAGTTGAGTCTTGTTCCTTAGTCCTATTTCTTGTGGTTGTTACCAGCCTATATTTGGAAGTACAAAAATCATGTAAAACAAACTTTAGTGATCAATTCCAACATTCTTTCCAAATGTAAAAACTGAGGCAAAGGTGATTAAAGGAATTGCCAGAGACCTTGTATCAAAAGCCCAGGACCCTTCAAAAAAACGAATATGAATGTCTTTCCCAGTGGGTCTAAGTAGCATGCCCACGTGGTTTGCCCAGGTGTTGGCACAGAATTTCTCACACCTGAACTCCATGGATGCGCAGAAGCTCGGAAACAGCAGCCTGCTCATCTTTTCTTCCTTTCTTCCTTTCTTCTCTCTCTCTCCCCCTCTTTTTCTCCTTCTCTTCCTCCCCTCCCGTCTCTCCATCTCCCTCTTCTTTCTCCTTCCTACTCCCCTTCTTTTTTTCCTTCTTTCTTCTTTCACTTTTTTTTTTTCTTTCTCATCTTAATAGTCATTGAAGACTTTTGAGGAATAGGCTCTGCATCAGTGGTGCATTCTTCTGATAAACTATGAAATCAGAGGAATTTTCTCATCTAAATACTTTTTCAGTCTTCTTTTCTTTTTTATTAAGTGTTCTTTATTTCTGTTTCTCCTTATTATTATTATTTAGTTTTACAACAATGAGATCTACAGAGAGAGAGAGAGAGAAAGCAAGCGACTAGGTCCGGGTCTTGCACCGCTGTTGACCATGTGGGAGTCCAGCACCTTAACCACCATGCAGTCTTATTTTCTGTTCCTGGGTTACAGAAGCAGTTCACTTTCTCAGCTCTGAAAAGTCCTCCAATCCTGTTTCTACTTACTTGCTCGTTTCTGAGCTCATTTCTTTATTGTAATCTCTGGATATGAGAAACGGGGAGTGCAGAGAATACACAGTATTCTGGCTCTTGTTAAGAATTTCCAAGGTTACATAACTCGACAATCACTGGGGTTTTCCCTAATTCTTGGGCACAGCTCATCAGTGCTCTTCAACCTTCCAGCCCACTGAACTTATTTTCTTACAGACCTTGGTCTGTCACCTCCACCTCTCATCACCCATGTCTGTGCATTTCAGGATGTTGTTACTGCAGCATCCCAACTCATGTTTCCAATTCTGGACTGCACGTGGGTTCCCCATGTTTAGAACGACTCGAACACCATAGATGTTATTTCTCACTTAGTAATCAAAGCTGTTTGGTTGGGAGCATCAAACTAAAAATTGCACAGGGCAGATGAAGCAGGCAGGGGAGATTTTTCAAGACTGTTGGAGTGAGAGACTGAACTCAGCTCCTCTGAAACACATGGCAGGCAGATTATTTTGTGCATTTATTTATTTATTGGCAAGATTTTTGCGATAGAGTGCATATGGTCACCAGAGAGGCAGAGAGATAAAGAGAGAGAGAAAGTGAGAAATCACCCCTAACTGTGGTTTGAGTCCTAGACCCAATCCATTGAAACTCATTCTGGGCATGAGTACATGTGCACCCAAAATCCAGAGAGGAGAATGGAGAAGTGATTGTGGTGGGCAGGTTTTTAAGGGCTGGGGTAATCTAGTGGAAAGGTGCTAGAGGTTATTAGAGGGGAGATTGGTTAATGAAATGTGTGGAGGACATGGACTTATTCCTGAGTTTGCAAGTGTTCATTACATCATCAGTGTTTGCTAATTGGCTGTCCATTGAAGTTAGGCAAGCTAGGCTCCTACTGTCCCACAGAGCCTAGGAGATCAAGTGCTATCTCTTTCCATCTTTGTATTTCAAAGAGATTGTTCTCAGGTCCTTGGGAAAGATGTTTTCCAGGTCCTCAAAGTTTTGAGAGGCTGGGACATTTACATACATATCAAAGGGGCTGAGAGACTTTTTAATTGCAAGTTTTCTGATATAAATACTCAAAGAAAAGGAAGTCAGGGTCCCATAGTCAGGGAGAAAATGGTCTAAAGTTTAGCTAAGTGAGGAAAGCTCTGGGCTGGGTCAGGAGACGTGTGTTTGCCACACTACGGAGTCTATGCGCCATATTTACATAGGATTGCAAGGTCAGTCTTCCTCACCAGCTGGAAAGAAAAAAGAGCAGAGAGAATGAAGCAGGAAGTGCTCACGGTCAGAACTAGCCGTGGTACACGCCACTTTTGCTCACAATCTGCTCACAAGGTTCCACCACATGGCTCTTCTAGTGTGAAGGGCACCTAGTCATTGATCTTGCTCTTGCAGGGAGGAGAGTGAGTATATTTTCATGAACGGTTGGCAGGTGGAGAAAATGGTCCTGGGTACTGTCTCAAGGACTCTATGCTTAAAGTTTCCAGGTACAGCAGGACACAGAAGGAGGTGGTTGCTGGAGAATCCGCAGACAGACACCTTGGCTTCCAGTACCTTTTCTTCTCTCTAGAACCCAGGGGCTTCCCCTGCACCTCTGTAGAGGAAAAGGAGAGCTTTATTCTTTGAAGAAACTGGAGCAAAAATGTTCTTGACTTAGAAGCACAGGGTGCAGTGAAAATAGGTGGGATAAGTGAAAGTTTACATGCTGAACATGAACCTTTCCTGTTTTCGCTTTTGAGATAGCAAGGGCCGTTTACAGGTATTCCCTCCCCCCCCCCAAGAAATTAATACTTTTTGTCTGATGAATTTGGTCACATTTGTGAAAAGAGAAGTGATCTACTGCACTGTGGGCCTTCTGGTTTTTTGGGGCTTCTCAGTTGTCTGACTACACAGGTAGGTGTCTCTGTGGGGAGGTCTGCTCTGCCCTCCAGTGCAGTTAATCTCCACAATGAAGATTTGGGGCTAGGTAGTCTCGAAGAGGCCCTCCACGTCTTACATTTTATAATTCTAAATTTTCTGAATAGAGAGTGAACACAAAAAGCATTTTGAACCAAAGAGAATATCAACTGGAGCTGGAAGGTGGTGCAGTGGTAAAACACATGGCTGTCCAAGGCTGACCCCCACAGGAAGGTACCGGGTTCACATCCGGAGACTTCCCTGTGCTCTCCAGGCTGGTGTGCACCTGTGATCCAGGGCTGGCAGGGGCTGGGTGTGGATCTTGGCATTCAGACTCTGTTGAGGGTGGAGTCTCTCTGTTCCTCTCTCACTCATGGGAGAAATAAACTTTAAAAAAAAATCAATTGAATTTAAGCATAAATGAAACACTGATATTCTTCCTCAACTGCAATTGACCAATTAGTGCTTTTAAAAATTAACTTTTATTCCAGACATTAGCTTTGATCATTGAAACAGACATCTTCCAGAAACAACTTTGCAGTTGAAGGCGTTTTGCCTACTTTTTTTTTGGAGAGATTTTTGCTATAGGGCACGTGTGCTTGCCAGGAAGACAGAGAGACAGAAAGCGAGAACTCACCCCCCAATGGGGGTGGTTATACTGCAATCCCTTATCCTCCTTTCTCCTCTTGGGATCTTGGGCACGCGTGCATATGCGCCCAATGTGAGTTTAAGTCACCCGGTCCGGGACGTGAACCGTAGTCGACCACCTGGAGTCCAGCGACATAGCCATTATGCTAACTGCTGGTCTCACGTTTTGCCTTTTTATACAAGTCCCCATTCAGAGTTCTTCAGAAGACTTATTGTGAAAGTTTAGTCTATAAACTAAAATGTAACAAACAGCTGCCCATGATTTCAAAGTGCAGAGAGCAAAATAATATAAGATTTTAAAAATATTTTGATTGTTTGACCAAATGTGGTTATATATTTGTATTTAATGATTTTTTTCTTTTTTCTATTTTTAAATGCTTCTCTAAACAGTCTATTAAAATGTAAATGATGGATTTCTTTTTGCATTTGTTTCTTCTTTTTCTTATTCACCAAGGCATGCAATGTATTATTAATTAAAAATATTTTGATTAAAGTAAGAAGCAATTTTCACAGAAAATTCCATAAAAGTTGTCACTGGGAAAAAAAAAGCTTTCATTTTCAAAAATGTATGAACATTTCTTTTTACTAAGTAGTACATTTCCTAATTATGACAGAATGAGCATAGTTTTTAAAGCTTAAGTGGTTTATTTTTATTTATTTTTTCTAATTTTGTTGAAAATTAAGGAAGAGAAAAACTCTTCATAATGTGCTTCTGTGAAAGAGCAGCTCTTAGTTTTAGCTTTTTGGACATTTTAATTGGCACTCATTGCTTTCACAACTATCATAACCTCACAACTACCATAACCTTATCTAATGAGAGATTTTTCGTTGACCCATTACCTTGTCTGAGCATAAAATGTAATTTTCAGCTCACCAGAAAGCCTCCTTTACTAAGACTTTACGGCAAAACTGTCAATCTAAGATAAACAAACTCTCTCCCGTATTCTGACTTAACTGCAGTCATAGGATGGTATGTCTTGTTCTTTTTAGTTTCCTTTAGAATAAAAGGCACAGGGACCAGCAGTTAGCATAATGGCTGTGTTACTGGATTCCCATGTAGTTGACCATGGTTCGAGTCCTGGACCCGGTGGCTTAAACTCATGCCTGGTGCGTGTGCGTGCGTGCCCAAGATCCCGAGAGGAGAATGGAGGAGAAGGGATTGCAGCGTGACCATCCCTCCTGGGGGTGATTTCTCACTTTCTGTCTCTCTGTCTCTGTCTTTCTGGCTAGCACATGTGCCCTATAGCAAAAACCTCTCCAAAAATAAATAAATAAATAAATAAATAAATAAATAAATAAATAAATGAATAAATGGCGCAACCGCTTAGCAGATGGTTAATAACAGAATCCTTCATTGTTCTGCAGAGATACATGAAATAGAAGATGCTGCTTTGATCTATCAAAACTTCTGTTTCTGATCATAGATTTGAGTATAACCTTAGGCTCTTTTTCATGTTATACTATAGAATTTCTCCTTTGCAAGATACTTTCATTTAGCACATTGCTACTATCTTATTAATTTGGAGCTTTAATAGGTAATGTTGAATCAACTTAGATCCAGTTGTGTTCTTTGATGACTCATTTTTTTCCCTACGGTATTCCATACTAGCCTGAGCCAGCCTCATTGTCAAATGTATTCATAGAGGACTCTGGACATGCACCTGGAACCTTTACACGTGGGCCAGCCAAATAGTGTTGGGTTTTATTACTGCACCACTGTCCAGGCTGTATAATGCACCCTAAAGAGTGATTTCTTTGCATATGCACCCACATGTCATTCTTCACAGTTGCTTTTTCTTGTACAGTCATCCATTTCTTCCTGATGATTGGTTATAACAATTAAACATGGTTAAATTAAAATATACTCTTACCCTTTATCCACTTTTTAAATTCTTCCAAGATTCTACCAGATAATCCACACCATCTATTTTCTACCTAAATGTGATTTTTTCCCCAGAAACCTGCATATCTATGTATCCACCTGTATTTAGGTGGATTTTTAAATATTGGCTTTTGGGGGGTTATCTGAGGCAGACCTGAAACTCGGCCCAGTTGAGATGATGGCAAACCTGGGAAATTGACTTTGGCGGGTCATGTGCCAGGCATATCTAAGCATTATTAGGAATTTTGGTGAGTGAGAGAGAGGGTTAGTTATGTAGCACAGTTCAAGGATGGTCAGGAGAGAAGAGAAATAACACCCTGTGAGGAGGCAGTGGGAGGGGGGCATCTCCACAAGCTTGGGATCTTCACCCTGATCAGGTGTATCACCACCGGGTACAGGGTCACACAAAACCCATTTCTTTTAGATTGCGAATGGTCTGTGTCTTCTTAGGGAGTAAGTATCCGAGGTCATTCTCCTTTCCTTGGAAACACTAGAGTAAATGTTTCCCTGTGCTCTACCTGTGTCTTTCTCAACCTATTGTTGAGTTCGCATTTCAGAAGAGATGCCTTGCTTCCTGTCCTCTCAGGCTTGCCCTGTCTCATTGTTGTCCCTGAGTGAGCACAAAGAGGAAGGGATGATAGAAAGAAATTGCCTTAGGCCAATTCAGAGAAGCACTGAAAAATGTGCAGTGGGAACCATGGGAGGCGAAATGGGAGCAAAGGGACGTCTGCTTCTGTGTTGAATGACAGTGGGATGACAGGGTACAAAATGGCCAGCGATAGTGCAGGTCAGATGGAGAAAAATAGCCTCCTTTCTGCTAGAGATGAAAGCAAATTTCAGAATCACTGGGGAAAATAAGGAACAGCATTGAAACTTTATAACTTAATGTTCAGATCTTGAAGTTCTTTTCTCATACCATTTCTCGAGAGTAGGGAAAAGTCACCTGATCATTAGTCAGTAGCTGTTTTCCCAGCACTAAGGGGATATTCGCCGCAGTATCTTTCCAGAGTTACACACTTTGTTTATGCAACCACTGTAGCTATGGGCGGTTGTTAGTCTACTTTCCCAGGAGGGGATTTTCAAAGAAGAGATTGTGGTTATCTCATCAATGTTCATGAAAATGGGTGACAAATTTTAAAAAAATTCAGAAATTTCCGTGTCTTTTGTGTTCAGAAAAATGGTCTTGAGTTTTACAATGCCATTATACTACTCTGCTAGTGTGAGAGATACAAATATATATATATATATAAAGTACAGTAATATAAAGGAACTAATTTTGTTTTTCTCTACCAATATGCCAGGAAGTATATGGTGACATACAAGAGCTTCTTTCTACAATACGGTTGCTTATGATACATTTTGTATGGATAATTATGATAGTATTTTTATTTTTAAAATGACATTTAGGAATTCCTTTTTGGAGTTGGTTTATGTTTAGGAAATATAAAACTGCTCTTTAAAAATAAGTCATCTTGGTGCCAGCAGATGGCATAATGGTTATGTTGCTGGACTCCCACATGGCTGACCACAGTTTGAATCCCAGAGCCAGTAGTTTGAAAATCATGCTGGGTGTGTATGTGTGTGTGCACAAGATCCCAGCAGAAAAATGGTAAAGAAAGGATTGCAGTGTGGCCATCTCCCCTTGGAGGTATTTCTCACCTTCCCTCTAATTGTCTGTTTCTCTTTCTCCAGCAAACACATGCACCCTAAGGAAAAATCTCTAAAAAAAAAAAAAAAACAAAACAAAAAGAAAAGATGGCACTTTTTTTTTTTTTTTGGTAGAATAGCAGGAGTGCATTTAATTTTAGTAAATTGTCAAAAACTATTTATTCAAGTTTATTAAATGTGCATGCTGATATCAGCAGTTGGCACAATGGCTATATGGCTGGACTCTCATGTAGTCAACTGCGGTTTGAATCCCGGACCTGGTGGCTTAAACTCAAGCCAGGTGCGTGTGTGTGCATGCCCAAGATCCCGAGAGGAGAATGGAGGAGAAGGGATTGCGGAGTGGCCATACCCCCTGGATTCTACCTTTCTGTCTCTCTGTCTCTGTCTTTCTGGTGAGTGCACGTGCCCTGTAGCAAAAACCTCTCCCTCCCCCAAAAAATGTACATGCAAGCTTATTTGTTAATACTTTGTCATTATATGAGGATTTTTCAAAAAATAAATTAAAATATGTATTATGAAAAATTATGCAGAGATTTACAATTTTTTCTTTTGCATTAAAATACTTATACTTTAATTCCATTTTTTCTATAAACTTTTGGATGTCTCCTCAAATGTGAGGTAACAAAAACATAAAGAAACTGACTTCACTGATTTAAAAAATGAAAATCTCAATGATCTGAAACAAAACATGTTAAACCTGTCATTTCTTCTTAATCAATTAAATATGTTAATAAAATTCAAAGAAGGGATTTTTTCTAAACTTGAAAATTATTTAACAAAATTTCTTTGATAAATAGATTGCTAAGGAATACTTTGAGAAAGGAGAAAAATGATTAGAATTTAATTTTAATGAATATATTAAAAAAATTTAAAAAAATTAAAAAAATTATGTAAATATATAAAAATTAAGACATTTTGATAGTTTTAACTGTATAGAAATTTCATTGAATAGATCAAAGAATTTGGAATCAGAACGAAATATGTGTATGAATATATTATATGATAATTAGAATTATAAAAATAATTTTTGATTCTTATTTCATAGTACATAAAAGAAAATTCCTAAGATTTGAGGCCAGCAGGTGATAAGGTGATTAATGTACATGTGTCCTGTATGATTTTCAAGTCACGGGGTTCAGGACCTGAACTGCTCAGTCAGCCCTCTAGCATCCAGGGCTTAAACCTCCATGCCACCTGCTGGCCCACACTCATTTTTAAACAAGTAAATAAAGAGAAAATGGACCATATTCCTTTTGCCATAATAGAGAATCTGATTTTAGTATTGAGTCCCCTTCCTCTACTGAAATATATATAAATAAAGTGCACATATCAAACTATTCAATTTGAAAAGTCTTAACATGTTTATAAATTTATGAGACCATCAATCATACTCAAGATGAAGTATCCAGCACCCCCAAAAGTTTCCTTAATTTATTGTAATCCCTCACTCTCATGCCACCCTTACGCCACAGTACCAATGCAAGTAAAGTCTCCTTCCTTTCATGATAGATTAATTTGTATTCTATAAACATTAAGGAAGTGAAATCATAAGCTATGCACTTTTTTTTTTGGAGAGGTTTTTCACTATAGGGTGCGTGCGCTTGCCAGCCAGACAGAGAGAGACATAGAGACAGAAAGCGAGAAATCACCCCCCCCCCAGGTTGGATGGTCACGCCGCAATCCCTTCTCCTCCATTCTCCTCTTGGGATCTTGGGCATGCACGCACACGTGCCCGGCTTGAGTTTTAAGCCACTGGGTCTGGGACGCAAACCGTGGTCGACTACGTGGGAGTCCAGCCACATAGCCATTACACTAACTGCTGGTTCCCAGCTATACACTTTTCAGTGTGCGTCTGGCTTCTTTCACTCAGCATAGTGTATTTATTTTGATTATCAATCTATGTTTCATGTATGAGCAGTTCATTTCTTTATTGAACTCTGCTTATCCATTCCCTAACTGGTGAACATCGAGTTGTTTCTGTAATAGTTTGGGGTTATCACAGTTAAAGTTCATATATTATCTTTTATATACAATCTTTCTATGCTTATGGTAATTACCTAGTATGAACCACCTAGATCATATGGTCGGTGTATGGTTTAACTTTAAGGAAACTGCCAAACTCTTTTTTCAAAATGCTTATACAATTTTACATTACTTCCAGCAGTTTGCAAGGGTTCCAGCCCTCCATAACCCCATCAGTACTTGGATTAGTTATTCTTTTAAATTTCAGATCTGGCACGAGTAGTGTGGTAACTCCCTGTGCAGATACTTTGCATTTCTGTAATGTCTAATGATGCTTAAGATCTTTATCATATGCTTATTTGCCTTTTGGATATTTTCTTTCAGGAAGTCTGTTCTTATCTTTCATACATATTTTTCCCCTATTGGATTGTTTGTTTTCTCATTCTTAAGCTTTACGAGTTCTTGCAAATTCCAACCTTTTATAAAACATATGACTTGAGAATATTTTATCTCATCCTCTGCTTGCCTTTTCATTATTTTCACAGTGGTCTTTTTTTTTTTAAAGAATTATTTAACTTTATTTATTGATTCATTTATTTCAATTTGACCAGAGAGGGACAAAGAGAGAGAAAGAGAGAAAGAGAGAGAATTTTGAAGAGTAGTAATTTTGATTTAATAAAGACTAATTTATAAATTTGTCTATTGATGGATTTTATTTTTGTGCCATATTTAAGAAATATTGCCTAGTCCAAGGAAATAAATATTTCTACCATGTTTTCTTCTAGAAGTTTTAGAATTAGGTTTATGTATATAACTCATTTTCTGATAATTTTTGTGTTTGATGTGAAGCATGGATCCAAATTCCTATTTTTTTCTTTTGCATGTCGATATCCAGTTGTTCTAGCACCACTTATTGAAAAGACTGTTAGTCTCTGAATTATATTTGCAACTGTCTAAAACCAGTTCTCCATATAATGATCTATTTGTCTTTCTTACACAAATAAAATATATCTTCTCTTTTCGTTTTGTTATTTTTGACTATTCTCTGTCTAGTCTAGGTTCTTTGCTTTCCCTTACACATTTTAGAGTCAGTTTTTCAGTATTACTGTTTGAATGAAGGTTTGTTTTCCCAAATTTCATGTTTTGGAATTTGGTGCTATGAGGAGGTGAGGTCTAGTGGGCAGTATTAAATTGTGGTGATTGCATCTTAGAAGAACTTGTGAATAGGTAGAGGATGTCACAGACCCAGGAAGTTTTAGATCTAGTAAAAGGGGTTAGTTCTCATGAAAGCTGGTTTCTATTGTTAGAAAACAATGTTTTAGACAAACCGAAATTTAACCGAGTTTATTTCAACAAAGGACCAGTGATTTGAATCAGGCAGTCTCTTAGAAAATGGTCTCTGAGAAATTCCAGGTAGCTGTGAGGTCATGGGGATATTTAAGTGTGGGGAAAGGAAAAGTCAAGTGAAAAAAAGGGTGGGCTTTCTGTGATGGACTGATGTGTGATTGGCTGTAACTTAGCAACCAGCTCAGGAAGACAACCTAACATGAACCATTTTGGCTTATCCGTAGGAGCCAAGTGTGGGAGTACAACGGCCATTTTAGGCCAATATGGTTTAGTTTAATACTATGAAAGCTTGCTCACTCTCCCTCTGCCTCTGCCTGCCATCGTCTCTTCTTGAGTCAGCCTAGAGTCTTGAGTTTGTTGATAAACTTCTATTTTCTTTATAAAATTACACAGGCTCAGATATTTCTGTTAGCAATGCAATAATGGGATAAATTTGTACAAAAACTGTGGGAGGCTGCTCACCAGCAAGTCTTCCGAGGCCATTTTCATGAGTCTTTTACTATTGCCATCTTAGGCTCAGAGAGCAAACAATTACACAGTGACAAAGGCCATGATTGGTTCCCCTTCAAAACCTCACCTTCAAAGCCATACTCTGATTGGCCACTAGAATCCCTCAGATTTGCATATCCGGTACCTCATGATTGGTCCTCAAAAGCAACCAATCATAACCCACCTTTTAACAACCAATCACTGTCCAACAACATGTATATAACCATGATCTCTGCCCATAATAAACTGAAGACCCTGAAGAGTTGTAACACTGTGTCATCTCCGTGTTGTAACATTGTGCTGCTCGTCCTGTCCCATCTCTCACTCCTTCCCTCAGGAAACCTGTTTGACTGTCCTGCCTGGGTCGGGACAAAAAACAATTATGCTTAGTTTTAGGTTACAATTGCATGGAGTCCAGAGGTCAAAAGAAAAAGAAATATTTATCATGATGAGTCTTTTACCCATGAAGAACTGTATCTCTCTCTTTTTTTGTATTTAGGTCTTCTTTAATTCCTCTCAGAAATGTTTGGATTTGTCAATGTAAAATGGTCTTATACATCTTTTTTTTTTCACAGTTTTCTATGAATTTCTGAAGTTATACAAGTGATGTTACATATCAATTGCAATAGGTAGCTGCTAGTATTATATATAAAAATGTAATTATGTTTTTATGTGCTCTTGTATCCTGTAGCCTTGCTAACCAACTATATTAGTTTTATTAGTTTTTTGTAGATTTCATTTTACTTTGACACCTATGATTATGTTACCTGCAGATAAAGGGAACTTTACCTCTTTCTTGTGCAAATGTATTTTATTTGTTTTACTTGCCATTTTGCACTATCATCTCTAGGATGATGATAAACAGCAGTAGGAAAAGCAGTCATGATTTAATGGCTGAATCATTCAGTCTTTCACCGCTATATATAATATAAGCTGTAGGTCTATTACAGATGTCCTTTGTCAGAATGAGGGCATACCTTTTTATTCCTAGTTTGCTGGGAGTTTTTAATCAGGAATGGATGTTTGATTTTGTCAAATGTTTTCTCTCCATATGTATGAATCTGTTGTATAATGTGAATTGACCTTTGAATATTAAATCAAACTTGCATTCTTGAAAAAAATACTCTTTATTTATGATACTAGACTTTGCATATGTTTTTGCATTTTATGTGCTTCTTTCTTTTAAGCATTAGACAGTAGTTTGGGGCTATTTTCTTTTTCTTTCTTTTTTTGGAGAGGTTTATTGCTATAGTGTGTGTGTGCTTGCCAGAAAGACAGAGACAGAGACAGAAAGCATGAAATTACCCCCTTCAGGGGGGATGGCCATGCTGCAATCCTTTCTCCTCCACTCTCCTCTCAGGATCTTGGGCATGCATGCATACACAACCAGTGTGAGTTTAAGCCACTGGGTCCAAGACTCGAACCATGGTTGACTACATGGGAGTCCAGTGACATAGCCATTACACCAACTGCTGGTCCCATTTTGGGCTATTTTCTTACCTGTAAGATCTTTGTCTAGGTTTATTATCAGAGTTATGATGTTCTTATAAAACGAGTAGGAGTTTATTTACTCTTCTTCAGTTTTTGGAAGGATTGTTATAGAATTGATATTATTTCTTTAAAAGTTTTCTTGAATTCATTAGTATATCCATAGAGGTCTTGAGTTTTATTGTGGGAAGCTTTTAACCACAGATTCAATTTCTGTAACAGATATAAGGATATTTGTGTTATGTATATCTTTGCATGATCTTGAATAGTTTGTAATTTTCAGGGAATTTGTTCACTTAATCTAAGTTATCAATTTATTAATAAAACTAATTCACAATTTTTTGTTATAGTCTTCCTAACATCTATGAAATTGCAGTCTCTGGTGATGTAATCTCTGTCATTTCTGGGATGAATAATTTAATCCTTTTTTTCCTTAATCAGTATATTTAGATGATAACAAGCTATATTGATTTTGTCAAATAGCCAGCTTTTGGTTAATTAGTTTCTTTTTCTTTCTTTCCCTCTTTTATTATTGATGTCTACATCCCTGATTTCTCCTTTAATCTTATTTCTCTTGTTTATACCACAAGTAATTTGCTCTCCTTTTCCTAGTTTCTTATGGTAAAATCTAAGTTTATTGATTTGAGGTCTGTGTTCTTTTCTGATATAGGCATTTACTTCTATAAATTTTTCTCAAAATAGTACTTTATAGGTAACTAAAACTTTTTGCTATGTGTCTCCACTTTTATTTGATGCAAAATGCTTTACAATGTACCTTATGATTTTTTCTTTGACATAGCATTATTTAGAAGTGTGTTATTCCCAAATATCTAGGGGATTGTTCAGACAGCATTCTCTACTTATTTTTAATTTAATTCCATTTTGTTGAGAGATCACACATTTTATAATTTGAATCTCTGTAAACATTTAACTAAATATCAATTGGATCCATTCAGTTAATAATGTTCAAGTCTTTTACATTCTTGTTTATAGTCTGTCTACTTATTTTATCTGCTATTAAGATCTCGAATTATGAATTTGTTTATTTTCTATTGATGTTCTATTATTTTTTGTTTGATGTATTTTTAACTATTATTAGTTGAAAAGATTAATTGATACTTGTATCATTATGAAGTTCATCCTTTTAATCTCTTAATTATAATTTTTGTTTTGCAATTTATAATGTCTGATTTTAATATTGCAATTCTACTTTTAACATGGTATCTCTTTTTTATCATTTTAATTTTAACATATTTGTTTTCACATTTAATGTGGACTTTGTATAAGTGAAATAAAGATGGTTTTTGCATTTTTATCTAATCTGACAGTCTATCTTTTAACTGAGATGCTTAAACCATTTATATTTATTGTGATATTTACTCATCCAGGCACAACTCCTTAGGGTATTTTCTGAGGTGCATAGGATAAGCTTCATCTTTGGATTATGAGTAATGAAATGTTTAAGAAGATATGGCTTTAGAGAAACCTAGGCTAAAACTTCCAATAATTTCTTTAATAACCTTCAATTCTTTCATATAGCCAGCTTATCTGACCAGTTACAACAGGTAGAAGCTATTAATTCACACAAACCAGAAAAGAATGTAGACACATAGCCCCGAATGCCTCCAAGGAGTTTCAAACTTTAAACAGCCCATTATAAGTCACCAGCTAGTCCATCTCATTCTTACCTCAGTCAAGGGTAAGAATCAGACTTACAGATATCCCTAGAGATAAGCATAGAATGTGTAGGTATTCATATTTTTCATCTCAGACATAAAGGGGCAAAGCATTTATCCTTCTACTGTATAGTAATATGTTCATTGCAGCTTGTTGTATGTAACTGTCCTTTTCTATCCTTAAGGTTTAGATTTGGATCATTTACAAAAAGCAATATGTGCCATATCTTTCCTTTACATGTTTATGGTTTTCTTTACCTAATTGTGTATATGGTATATAATTATAGTTTAGTTTTATTCTGGCGTACAGTTAATTGTAAATATTTTATTCTTTTGAGGCTTATTTTCAACTTTGTTTTGCCCAGTTGGAATAATCTTATAAAGGACTAATTTTACCCAGCTACTGAGGCAACAACCATCTGAGTACCGAATGTATTGTACACAAGGAATCTTCAGAAAACTCATGGAAAATGTGATTTATGAAAAAGCAATACATAGATTTCAAAATTTTTTGCACCAAAATGAAGTCTTGCCTTTTTTTTTTTAAGAGAGAGATTTTTGCCGTAGGGTACATGCGCTTACCAGAGACACAGAGAGAGACAGAGAGACAGAAAGTGAGAAATCATTCCCCCCTTCCCCACAAGGGGAATAGTCACACCACAATCCCTTCCTCTCCATTCTCCTCTCAGGATTTTGGGCATGCATGCACATGTGCTTGGCGTGAGTTTAAGCTGCTGGGTTTGGGACTTGAACCGTAGTTGACGATGTCAGAGTCCAGTGATGTAACTGTTATGGCATCTGCTGGTCCCAGGAAGTCATACTTTAATTCATTTTGCATGAGCTTTTGAAATCTCCTTGCATTATGAAGATTCTTTACTATGACTGGTGAGAGCTGCAAAATCCCCAGTGCTGTGTGAGGTCTGGGAAATGTGCTGTGCCTTCTTTCACGTTCTTTCCCCAGCCTTGGATACTTGCTCAGACTCAGCAGAGGGCTTGGAAGGGACCCAGTATGAGTCGTTAGAGCTATCTCTGTGTAGTTCTCTTTTCCACAGCTCTCTGTTCTGGAATGGTAACATTTTCTTCATAACTGAGGGACATGGCTGGGCTCCACCTGGCTTTCCCCTGGTTGTGGTACAGTTGGAAACTCCCTGCAGGCATTAATCCAGGACAATTACAGTTGCTGCATTTACAATATTTCTGTGGGTCAATGACAGTACTGTATGGTCTATTAAAAGACTGAAGTCTGGAGCTAGCCAGAGGCTTGGTAGTTAAGGCAGCTGGATCTCACATGGCTGAGTACTCGATTCAAGTCCTGGACTCAGTGGCTTGAAAAACACTGCATGTGTGTGCATACTCCAAATCCTGAGAGGAGAATGAAAGAGAAGGGACTGTGGTGTGGTGCGGCCATCCCCCCTGGGGGGTGATATCTCACTTTCCTTCTTTCTGTCTCTCTCTAGTGAGTGCATACACTCACTAGCACATTAAAAAAAAATAATAAAATCTGGTATCTGTTTTTCATAGATTTTTGTTTGGTTTTTATTTGTTGTTGTTGTTTAAGGTGGAAGATAAAACTTAATGTTCATTACTTCGTCTTGGCCGGAAATGGCAATCCACACTCCAGGGCTCTCATGCCCACTTTTTGCATGATATATCTTTGTCTCCCCATCATTGACTTTTAATTGATATGACTTATATTTTATGACATATTTTATATGTATCTCTTGTAAACAGGGTATAATTGAACTGTTTATCTATTTTGACAATCTTGTTTTTCAATTGATGTTTATATTCTTAATGACTTAAGGTTTGCTACGTGTAGAGTGTCAATTTCAGTATCTTTTCTATGTGTCCCATTTGCTTTGGTTTTTCTGGTCCCCCTTCCCTTTATTATTCTGGGTCATTTAAGTGTTTGTAGAGTTCCTGTTTATTTACCCATTTGTCTTTAGTTATAGCTGTAGTGCTTTACCCCTTTTTTGTGTGTGTCGTTGTTCTATCATCATTCTTATTTTGTTTACAAATCTAGCAATTTTTACATAAATAGTATAATAATCACTTTTTCCTGATCACTGATTAATGTCTGATTAAAATGGAAGAGATTTAATAAGTAGTGTTATTTATAATCTTGAATAATTAAATTGCCTTATAATACTTAAATTGCATTCACAAATTTAATGACTTTAATTTTCATTTTAAGTACTTTAAATGCCAAACAGGTTTAACTTACAATCTTTACAAGGACACTTTACCTAAACATTTAAGCAAGTCTTTAAAATTGAATAAATTAAACTTAGTTTATTAAAAGCCTAAGGATTCTTATTATTGAAAGTCTAAGTAATATTATTTATTAAATTAGACATCAAATAAGAAATATAGTCATTTTTTATTTTATGTTAGAGTCATACGCCTTATCTCTCAGATGCACCAATGTGATCTATTTATTTTACTTTTGCCACACTGCGGATAAACACATACATTATTCTGATTCTTACATGGAAATATTTGTATTATAGATTTGGCATATTCTTTTATCTTGATGTTAAAATGTATACCTTTCCAAAGTTGGAATGTTACTAACTTATCTAGTAACACTAGTTTTATCATCTTAATTGGATAGAGAGTGGGATTAAAGATCTAGGTTGATATAGTTGTTTGCTGGGCACAGGTTTTATGTCAGGACACAGGCTGTGGAGACTACTATTTTCCGGATGATCCTACCTAACTGGAGATGGACTTGATGAGTCTTTTATTTTCTTAATAAGCTGTGTAGACAGGTGGATCTCAGTCAAGTCCTATCAACCGAAACAGGGTTTGCAATGTTTCCTAGTTGCTCCTTAAAGTTGGAAGGTGTACATGGATCCAATAAATTTCTTTATACTTTATTGAAATTTAGTAGCATCATATTTTTAACATTATTTTGTAATAAACTTCCATTTCAATTTCACTTTTCTGTTCTGTAATGTATTCTCATAGCTGCATTATTTTGAGCAATTACTTGATTTTTCTCAGTCTCTTTTTCTTTATATGCAAAATAAAGATGGTAACAGAACGGATTCAGAAGACTGCTCTGAGCAGGAAGTACGACTGCATGTTGAGTGTTCACCCTTGTGACTGTCAGATACTACATTTTGCTCAAGTTTTTATTATTACAAAATTGCCCAAATGATATTCATATTAAGGCATGCACTTTTGAGTTGTCTTTTCATATGAAAGGATTAAGTCTTTGACGGTGTGTTCACACACTCTCAGTCAAGTATTACGAGCCTCAACAACACATTTACAGTAGCTTTTGTTTTTTAACTCCCTCCGCTGCTCCAATGGATTGCCTTGATATCCAAAAACACCCTGTTGCATATGTATTTTCATATGCTTTATTTAATCTCGGTCATACGTCTATGTTTGGTTTTCTTCTTTCCCACTATATGGTGCTTACATCCAGAGAAGGTTAAAATAACTATACATGCGTGTTCAATTTTACTATTTGAAAGAATTAAATCAACATCGATATGAGATCATTATTTCATAGCATATGAAATACAGGTTTATTCAAAGAAAAAAGATTCAATTAGTAAAATAACAAGGTCTATTTGTATCAAAAATTAACTTTGTAGGCTACCCCAAATTATAAATGTACATATTTACCCTAAAATCATATTTATCTTTCATTGTTTCTTATGCTACAATTATGTTTCTTATGCTATAATTAGAGGTAAATAAAATATTCAATTAATTTTTGATTCAAAACAGTAGTTCATTCTTCTTCTTAGAACTGTGTGCTTATTGGGGACCAGGAGATGGCGTAATGATTACGTTGCTGGACTCCCACATAGCTGACCATGGTTCGAGTCCTGTATCCAGTGGCATGTGTGCGTGCATGGTGCATGCCCAAGATCCCGAAAGGAGAATGGAGGAGAAAGGATTCTGATATAGTCATCTCCCTGTGTGATTTCTTGCTTTCTGTCTGGCCAGTGCACATGCCCTATAGCAAAAAAAAGAAAAGGTGTGTTTACTTACTAGAAACATTGGTCATTTTAAACAACACTGCAGAGTTGGATCAGAGACACGTTACAAAATGCCAGATATTTAGCTTGTTAAGAATTACAGAACCATGGACTTTTATGACTAGATAGGACATTGGACACCAGAACCATTGTCCTCATCTTTCTTAGGAGTGAAGGGAGATAACTTGTCCAAACTAGCTAATAATAAAAATTCTACTACAAAAAGTTTGCATTAATTTTAAACTCTTCCAGCATAGATTGTTATTAATTCTGTGGGAATCAGCAGGGTAGAATACCTGTAAACTTTTTAACAACCTTTTTTTTTTTGTTAGCCTACTTTCTTAAAATTATTATTTAATTAAAAAACTATAGCAGTTTGGAATATCAATAGGATTTTGTATGTAAATAATTCAGCTCCCGTTTCTTGGTATTTTAACTTTCATTGCAGCAGAGTAGGGCACGGGTTTTC
>NW_006159635.1:1031359-1054192 GCF_000334495.1 Tupaia belangeri chinensis
GGGAAAGGGTTTTCTACATTTATGATGTGTGCTTTTCCATCTCCAGGTTGAATGTGCTTCTGGTTTGTTTCCATATGTTTGTTTTAAAGCTATTCTTTTCATGCTCATTTAACATAGTGCACCTAATAATGGAGTCATGGGAATCTATTCTTGAGACTAGACCATGAAATTGAGCTCACAGCTCAAAATTTTATTTTAATCATTTTACAAACAAAACAGTAAAATTGTCAAGTCATTATGCAAGTGGCAAACATATTCACTTAAAAAATGCCCTTGTGTCATGCTAAGATATGCTTTTTCTTTTAGAATTAAAAGGGTAACTGTTTGCTTATCTTTTATTATAAATACAGAGATAAAAGATAATGGTACAGAGTTCCCTTTTCTAGTTCTTTGACCTTTTTATTTTGATATTCTTGTGCTTTTTATTCTTAGTATCATTGAATATGTATTAATTTACAGCACTTTTTAAATGTGGAGGATAATTTTTATTGAAAGTACAATAATTTCAGTTAAGTTTGTAGGAACTTTTTCTAAGGATGCCTGATCAATTTTAAAAATGGGATCAATTGATAATTCTCTAGACTATATCATGCTCGGTCCAAATATTTGACACTGGAATTGGTTTTCCACTTAGAGTCCTGAGTTCATTAAGATTCATTGTTATAAGTGTTTAAGGTAACAATGCCTTAATTATTTTGGAAATATAAGTTTTTATTAAAAACAAGTGATTCCTGCAATTTCTATGAGGATATCCTTCTATATCCCACAGTAGAA
Organism: Tupaia belangeri chinensis; assembly: GCF_000334495.1. NCBI lineage: Eukaryota > Metazoa > Chordata > Mammalia > Scandentia > Tupaiidae > Tupaia > Tupaia belangeri. The sequence continues at coordinate 1,032,134 of NW_006159635.1, forward strand.
GCATCATTCTCGTGTTTTATGTTGATCTTTAGAAAACAAAAACCTTGGGGCCAGCAGTTAGCATAATGGCTATGTCGCTGGACTCCCACGTAGTCAACCGCGGTTCGAGTCCCGGATCCGGTGGCTTAAACTCACGCCAGGCGTGCGTGTGTGCATGCCCATGATCCCGAGAGGAGAATGGAGGGGAAGGGATTGCGGCATGGCCGTCCCACCGGGAGGTGATTTCTTGCTTTCTGTTTTTCTCTCTGTCTGACTGGCGAGCACACGCACCCTATAGCAAAAACCTCTCCAAAGAAAACAAAAACCTTCTGGGACCAGCAGATGGCATGATGGTTACTTTACTGGATTTCCTGTAGTTGTACATGGTTCAAGTCTGAGACCTAGTGGCTTAAAATTCATAAGCCCTTTATGGAGACAGAAGAATGTCTGTAGTTTAGCTGTTTTTCCCCCCTTTGGACATGTGCATAAGCCAGAGAGAGAGAAATTACAGAGAAAATGAGAAATTACACCCCCAAGGGAGATGGCCATCCTGCAATCCCTCCTCTTCCATTCTCCTCCTGGAATTTTATATATGGGAACCATACAAAATGTGACTGTGTTATCTTCTCTAAAGTCTTCCTTAGTATGCCACGAGATCCATCCAAACTTGGTCATATTTTGATGGCTTTGTTATGTGTGTGTACACGTGCTCACGTGTGTGTGTTGGAGTAAAGGACTGGACACCTTAACACACTTTAACAACCTTATTGTTTTCAGTTTGATCTGTATTTTTTTATCCTTTAAGCTATTTTATTGGAGTAATTTATTTTAAAATGAACTTGTTATTGACTTATAAAGATAATAATGTCTGTCATTTTATATAATGCTTCTTATCTATTTGTTAAATTCTAATTTTTAATTCTGGTTATTTTGATTTTTTTAAACTATATCTTTCAGGAGTTATTTTTTTATTCTTAATTTTGAGAATCTATGCACTGTTTTAAAAAAGGCAGTTTAATCAAAATAAAAAAGATGGTTTCATATGCTTTTTGTAACTTTGACATCTGAAGCAATTATATATAAACCCCTTTTGAGATATAACTATAGCTATTTCAAAGAGTAATGCATTCTAAGGGCTCATTCTCTTCTTTGGAAGGATTTCATTATATTAGATCTACTACTATAGGTTGTTTACTCAGTTTTTCTTTTCCCATCCGTGAACACAACAGCTGTTTCTGGTGTGTGAAAGCACAACACAGCAGTTTAGAACAGTAAAGGAAGTCTACCATGGTTAAACGAAGCCTCGTGAGGAATTAGGTAGGCCGAATGCCGGTACCCGCGTTGGAACACTGCCAGCCCGGCAGCGCTGCTGTCTCTAATCCTGAGACGTCTCTGTGATCTGGAGTAAACGCCATCGGTGAGGTATCGGGCTCACCCCCCTTTACAACTTGCTTATTCAGTTCTGTTGTGTCGTAAAATGAAGTTAAAAATCCTTTAGAGTGAAAATATATTTTTTTCATTCTCACAAAGCATTTGCTATAGAAATGCAAAGCAAAGAATGCAGGCAGGTATTGTGTTTTTCAGTTTTGAAAGCAATTCTTCAGGTGAGAAATAGAACATTGTGGTTTGAGTCATCCCCACCACAAGCTGAGAGGCTGTTTTAGAATACACAGACAAGTGTCTTTTAAGTGTATGGACAATCTCAAATATGTTTCAGGAGGGGATCATTAAAATAATGTTGCTGGTTCTTGGAGTGCAAACACTGTGACTCAGTAGGACGCAGGGTACAGCGGTACTTTCTTCCTACGTATCTCATGATAGAAATTAGACATGCAGTTATTTTCTTTTGTGAAAGAAAAGGCTTGCCAAATTGAATAAAAAGAATCTCTTAATGTTGGAAGATTACCTAGACTTCAGGCTCTTATTTCAACAATGGCTAGAAAATATTAACAAATCACAAGTTCGGGACCAGCAGTCAGCATCATGGCTATGTTGTTGGACTTCCGTGTAGTCAACCATGGATCGAGTCCCGGACTCGTTGGCTTAAAACTCACACCGGGTGTGTGTGCATTTGTGCCCAAGATCCTGAGAGGAGAATGGAGGAGAGGGATTGCAGCATGGCCATCGCCCCTGGGGGGTGATTTCTCGCTTTCTGTCTCTCTGTCTCTCTCTGTCTTTCTGGCGAGTGCATGCGCCCTATAGCAAAAACCTGTCAGAAAAAAAATTACAAGTTTGAGATAAATAGGCTACACTTTATGTAGTTTTTTATAGGTTATTTGTTATTCATTATGTTTATTTATTTCTTCAGAGATACAGAGAAAAAGAGCGAGAGATAAAGAGAGTGGGGGCTAAGACTTCTTCCACTGAGATCTTCAGGTCGTGACCCACCCCCACCTTAGTCAGCCAGGATCACAGGCCTGCATGTGCGTCTGGTGGTGCAGAGGGAAGCCATGGCAGCAAAACTGGGGCTTTTCCAGGTGGCCTTGGCATCACTGGGAGCGTGTTGCCCCTGGACTCCCATGCTGGCCAATAGTTGATCAGATGTTAAGAGATTCTACTAAGGGCTATTTAAAAATACAGACTACAGGAGAAGCAAAGCACCTCTCAATAGGCAAGCACATCTTACATGAGTGCGTCAGGTGCTGACCAGGCTAGAAGAACTAGAGAAGTTAGAGTGAGATCACACAGTGAAGACAGGATAACTACATGTCCCACCTATGCCAGAAGTGCAGGGGTCATGGATTCTTGAACTCTTTATTTGTCCTCCGTACTTTCTAGGCTCAGTGCCTGTGCTCGTTGACTAGGCTTTGCTTTATCGTTTCTTCTTTCATGTCTTTGCAAAGGCCATGCTAGCAGTGCTGATTCAGTGTAGGGGTTCAAACCTTCTACAATCAGTAGGAACATTTTCCCTCGCCTACGTGAAGTCGTACTGAAGTGCATACAACCCATGGTAAAGGGCGCACCTGTCACCTCTCCTTACCCTCGCCCTTGCCTCCTTAGAGCCTGAACGCCTAAAAAGAGTTCATTATTCCCAGTCATCAAGAAAACATTATATTTTGGTTGATTTTAAAGCAAAGTCGTCCCCTGGAACTTTTTATTTTTTTAAGTGAGGCTCATGCTATAGGGCACGTGTGCTCGCCAGAGAGACAGAGAGAGACAAGAGAGAGAGAGAGAGACAGACAGAAAGCGAGAAATCACCACCACCACCACCACCACCACCACCACCACCACCACCCCCGCCGCCAGAGGGATGATCACACCACAATCCCTTCTTCTTGGGATTTGGAGCACACAGTACACCCACCTGGTGTGACCTTTAAACTGCTGAGTCCTGGACTCAAACCATGGTTGACTGTGTGAGTCCAGCATCATAGCCATTATACCATCTGCTGGTCCCCCCCTACAATTTTAATTACAGTATTTAAATACTACTTCTTAGAAAAATTTGTTAGATTTGATTTTCTATCCTTCACAGCCGTTATGCCAACTGCTGGTCCCTGGAGGTCATCACATTTTGGTATAAGAAAAAGTGTGGTACTGGGACCAGCAGTTGGCATAATGGCTATGTCACTGGACTCCCTTGTAGTCGACCGCAGTTCAAGTCCTGGACCCTGTGGCTTAAACTCACGGCAGGTGCGTGTGCGTGTGTGCCCAAGAGCCTGAGAGGAGAACGGAGGAGAAGGGATTGCAGCGTGGCCATCCCCCCTGGGGAGTGATTTCTCACTTTCTGTCTCTCTGTCTCTGTCTTTCTGGAGAGCGCATGCACCCTAGGGCAAAAACCTCCCCCCCCCCAAAAAAAGAAAGAAAGTGTGGTACTAATGATGTAGCACCTTAAAACATATATGGATTCTTTTTTCTTTTTTTTTTTCTTAATGCCATTTCAACTACTTAGAAAATGTGTGCATTTGGAGGCTGATGAACAGAGACTTTGAACACCATTACAGATACAAGCTCCATCCTTACCACTGGGGACTTTTAGCAGTGACAAATAGGAACATCTCACTAGGTCAGACTGATTGACAGTTGGAGACAGATTACTCAGAACTGTGTCATTGACATATTTCCAATCTCTAATGCATGAAGCAGTGGTCATGCACAGAACCCACCATGTCCTAAATGAACACTGAGAATGTTTGAATTTTCATGCCTACTTGTTACAATTTAAACCAAGTATATATGCCATTGTTAGGAAGTAGATTTGAATTCTATCAAACAGTGAAACATATTGGTAAAATAATATATTGATAAAAGAAATCTTTGGGAAAGAATTCAAATCAGAAGTAATAAAAAGCCTGGCTTAGCTAGCAAGATCCACATTGTGGTTATATGAGATCTCATTGGTTTTTTTTTTAATTTATTTTAGCTTTAAAAATATGGAAATGGAATCTGTCAAGAGCAGATATTTCCTACAGTTAAAAAAAGAATGAGAGTGCACACTCCTTTTGAATATGAGTTTATATATACAAGTATTTTTTTTTCTTTGTGTGTTGTGACTAAGTTAGGAGTTTAATGTTGGCAAGGACAGTGTAACCGCGAGGGCATGCAGTATAGCAGTGCCTTGGAAATCTGAAGGAACTGACACATTTCCTCGGAACTCAAGGTCTAAAAGCACTTGAGTTCAATCTCAGTACAGTTACAGGCATGTACAGACTTAAGTGGGTACAATGGAAGCTAACTAAAATAAGGCTTAGTGGTCCTTTCTGCTTAAATACCCCGATTGTCTTCTTCCTTCTCTGACCCTCACTTTGCACTGTGTCGATGCAATCTTTGCTAGCACAGAATATTGTCACTAATAGTCATTTCTGTTCTCCCACTGTAAAGGCTGTTGAGCTTTATTCTATTGTATGTTATCTTATTAATGAAATTTAGGAAAGCAGTTGTTTCTTTAAATGTATTGTGATATTCTATATCTAGAGGCCTTTATATGTGAATAAAATTGCCAAGATTTAAAAAATAAATGAATAAAATGATATCAAGGTGCCCAACTCTAAGATGGCATTTTCAGCGAGAGTTGTGATGGTAGAATCTTGGGGTCGGATATAATCCATGTTTGTTTTCTACTTAAAGTTTGGGGAAGGGAGACAACATTTAATAAAGCAATGACTCCAGAATCAAGTCCTTTGATGAATGACATTTGAAATTTATTATGTGTGTTCCCCAAGCCCTTTGACCCACAGCCATCCCACTCCTGCCATTTTTAAAATGATTAGCTCGTTCATTGAGCAAATGGAACAACCAAGATTGGGTCTTTTCCTGTCATATTATATCAATGTTGATCAGATTGATAGCTTCTGATAATTTATTCTTAGTATTGCACATCTTGTCCTTGAATTGGTTTCATTAATTATGCACCCAACACTCAAGAAGAGAGAAGATATCCAGGAAAACAACATATTTGTTTTTAAAATGCTTTTAACTCCATTTTGGAGCCAGTGGAAACCACGTGATAAGGTTTATTGACCCCAACCAGAAGCTCTTTATGACATAAGTTACACTGTTTACCTTCTCTACTCTGCTAATTTTAATACAAATTGAGATTCTATGACAATTTAGTCATTATTATATTTTATTCTAATATGTGTTTGAATGTGTTCCAGTATCTTTTTCTTAACATATGAGTATGTTTGGATATGGTATAGTTTATGCACACTCCTTCAAATATAAGTAGCTGAAAGTTTGAAAAATTTGGGCATCGGCAGATGGCACAGTGGTTATGTGGCTTGATTCCTACATGGCTGACTTCAAGTTCCAGACTCAGTGGCTTGGTATTCATGCCCAGTTCATGTGTGTGCATGCCCAAGACCCCAGGAGGATAATAGAGAAGAAGGGATTGAGGTGTGGCCATCCCTCAGTGGGTAGAGGGATTTCTCACTTTCCCTCTCACCGTCTCTGTCTGTTTCTCTTTCTGGTGAGAGCATGTGTCCTAAGCAAAAACCTCTGAAAAAAAAAAAAAGAAGTTTGAAAAATTTCTGTATAATACTAAATCCACTTTTGACTAGTTTTCACAGTATTATTATTATTTTTTTTGTGGAAGAAAAAAACTTTTAGTTGTGTAAGTTTGATGTTTATTTAGTGTAAAAAATATTTCTCTTTCTTGAGTTCGAAAGTCTTTGAATCACAGAATATTATCAGAAATTAAGGCAAGCTTATAACTTTTAAATAGTTTTACACAGAATATTTATTGCTTTCTTGGAATTTAAATTTCAAAAGACAGTCAGAGGTACAAAGACTACAGACAACATTTTTAGTTTTACTTTTTTTTATATGAAAGATACTTTAGAGTTTTGTTCTTGTTGAAGTTGCAAAGATTGGATTCTTTAAAAATAATTTATTGAGGAATATGTGCCGGATGTTATATTGTGTAAGATGGGAAATTCTAGGGTCTATTTAGTCTTTTAGGTTTTTTGTTTTTTGTTTTGCCAGTAAATAAATTGAGAACCCACCATGTGTTCCAAAGCCCTAATTTTGTCCAAACAAATGTATTGAGTCTGCTGCTCCAGAGACCAGTGTATATGAACCCTTGACTGAGCCTGTGGGAAACCACTCCCCACTGTGTCTTTATAGAAGAACAACTGTTTAAAGAATGGAAAGTAGAACAGACACAGACTTAAAAGACGAATGTGCAGACTCCTGCATTTAATGGTATTCAAGAGTTTAGCAAGCCATTAACTTTAGTGCTGCAGAGTTGCTGAAAGGAAGATTTAAAAATAAAAACTTGTGGTTATCCAGGGACTAAAACATTGAAAGATGCAGAGAAACCATTTGCTATTGGCCAGGATTTCTAAGAATGGAAGGTCAGAGTCAATTGACAAGAAATATGGAATTGGTAATCGACTTCCCCTGAAAAGCCAGTGGCTTTGGGGGAGAATGAAAATGAGTAGGCTGGTCGATCACTGGTGTTTTAAATATTAGAAAAGACACTTTGTGAATCATTATAGCCTACCTCAAATTTTCTATTATATTTAATAAGGAAAACTATCTTCATAGAGATATGTGATTAGTACTTACGAAAAGGAAAACTTGATATTATTGGAGATTTGATTGTCAACTACTGGGGAGTTTGATTGTCAAGTACATGGAGTACTATTTATTACCCTGCCAAGTACAAACCTGTGGTATGCTCTACCTCATGAAGATTGAGCAACCTGAGTATCTATTCACCAATACCTCCTAATGCTCACGTTGGCTTTCATTCCCCATCGCTCTCTTGTAAAATTTTAAAGTATCATGGAGTCAGGTATCTCATCCTTTTGAAGATGAGACATCCAGTGTTGTGTTTGTTTTGTTTTTAGATTTTTGCCATATGGTGTATAGGCTCATCCCACCCCCACCCCCCATGGGGGATGGCCACACTGCAATCCCTTCTTTTCTTTGGATTTTGGGCAAACACACACACACACACACACACACACACACACACACACACATCTGACATAATTTGTTTTTTCTTTTTTTTGGGAGAGATTTTTGTTATAGGGCACGTGCGCTCACCAGACTGACAGAGACAGAGAGACAGAAAACGAGAAATCACCCCCCAGGGGGAATGACCACACCACAATCCCTTCTCCTCCATTCTCCTCTCGGGATCTTGGGCATGCACGCACACGCACCCAGAGTGAGTTTAAGCCACCGGGTCCGGGACTCGAACTGCGGTCGACTACGTGGGAGTCCAGTGACATAGCCATTATGCTAACTGCTGGTCCCTCAAATCTGACATGATTTTCAAGTCATTGGGTCCAGTACTTGAACCATAGTTGGCCATATGGGAATCTAGCACTTTAACCACCATGCCACCTAATGACCCTGAGATGTCCAGTCTTAATTCTGGAGTTGGGATCAAATTTTCCACATGGCTGACTGCACAGGTCAGGTCTCAGACCTGGAGACTCCAGAAGCATGCCCTGCACATGTTATCTGGTATGCTCTAAGTATTTTAAACATTTTAATAATGGAAAAAGAGCTGATTTTCTTTTAATAGGAATTATATTTAAATCTACTATTCATAAAGTGCAGGGAAAATGTTACTTAGGCTTAATTAATTAGTGATGAGCACGATTTGTTATAAATCTTTGCCTGTGATTCTTCTTTATGTGAAAGGGTTTAAACTGACTTGGAGCCAAGTTATCAGCAAGGATTGCATGCTCTTCACTGCTGCACTTATTCAGAGCTATCTTGGATCAACGCCGCCTACAGAAAAGCTGCTGTATGTGGGTTATGATGGAGAAGACTGCTTGTAAGAGAAGAAATGGGGCTAGCTGGTAGTGTGGTGGTTAAGGTGGCTGGATCTCACATGGTCGAATATGTGGTTTGAGTCTCAGACCCAGTGGCTTGATGAGTCTCAGACCCAGTAGCTTGAAAAATACACCAAGCGTGTATGTGTATGGCCAAAATCCTGAAAAGAAGGGGATATGGAGGAAAAGGGATTGTGGCATGACAATCCCGTCTCCCCATGGGGGTGCTTTTTTACTTTCTCTCTCTTGCTCACTTTCTATTTCTCTTCCGTGAGCACATGTGCTCTCTGGCAGAATAAAATCTATCTATCTATCTATCTATCTATCTATCTATCTATCTATCTATCTATCTATCATTTTTTTAAAGGAAGAACTGCATTCCGTTGGGCCTGTTCAGTAGCCTTAGGGTTACCGCAGCCAGATCCCATTTGACTGACTGCACAGTTCAGGTTCCAGATCTGGTGACTCTAGAAACACACCCTGCACATGTGCGCATGCCCAAAATCCTGAAAGGAGGGAGAGATGGAGGAGAAAAGATTGCTTGCAGCATGGCCATCCTCCGTGGGGCTGCCTTCTCCTCTTCTCTCTTTCTGTCTCTCTCTGGCAAGTGTATGTGCCCTCTAACAAAGCAAAACAAATAAAACAAAACAAAGAAAGGAAAGAAATTGCATCCTAGAAATGAAGAAAAAGGACTTAGTGTCTACCAGAGGTGGGTATTTCATATACACTGTCCACTTCTCCAAAACTAAGGGCCTCTAAAACACCAAGATGATAATATTAATATTATGGGCATAATGACTTGTAACTTACAATTATGACTTCTGGAGCCAGACTCCTTGAGTTCGATTCTTTGCTCTGTTGTATAATACTTCTGTGATGTTGGGCAAAATACTTACTTTTATGTACCTATTTCCTCATTTGTAAAATAGTAATAACTTTCAGGCTTTTAAGAGTTAAAAGGGTAAATATTTGTAGGGTTTTTAGAATACTGAGTGAAAAGTAAATGTTTGCTACCATTATTAATAAAAAATACAAATTTTGTATCACCAAGTATGGCTCATATCTTACAATCTTAGATACCATTTAAGCATATTTTGAAAAGCAAATGTTGTATCTGACTTACTATTAATGAGAAGTCAATAAATGTTTATTTTAGTAAGATCATATTTGGAAAATTGTTTCCTGCCTTACTAATTAATGTATTTGTAATTGATGATGGGTTATAGTAGGCAAGAACAGGTCATGTTTTATGAGACAGGTACGTGGACCAAACTTCTCAATTGCATTCATCTGTGGGATTCCATTTGCTTTGTAATATATTGACTGCTAACTGCTGGGACCTGCACAGCTTTGCTGTGTCTTGGCTAGGCGTTCTGGTTCTGTACAGATAAAGCCCAGGGATCTGTATTACCAAAAATTTCTAAAAATCGAGTGTGAGTGGGTTAGGATATGAGACAATAATAAGAAAAAGCTAAATAAGAGATTATAAGTGAATTTTGGAATATCTTGAGACAAAATGCTACTTTCTGTGGTCATCAATGAAGAACTAGACACTGTGTGATAGATGTGCATTGCAGAGCTGTATTTAGATATTGAGCATAAGAGTTTCCATTCCATACATAGTTTCAACTCTAAGAAATTATGCTATTATATACTTGGTGACTGCCTTTGAATAAGAATGGGTGTTTCATTTCTATTTTATTGAGTTACTCTCATATATCACACAAAAGTATTTTTTCACACATCAGGTTTCTGAGGGTCTTCAAAAAGTGAAGGGAAAATATGTATTACTAAAAAAAAAAAGATACAACTATATGGGGCCGGCCTCAAAGCTTAGTGGTTTAAGGAGCTAGATCCCACATAACTGACTGTGAGTTGAATCTCAGCTCCAGCAGCTTAAAAATAAGCTTTGTGTATGTGCATGTGTGCTCCAAATCCTGACCAGATGGAGAAATGGAGGAGGAGAGATTTTAGAGTCACCATGCCACAGTGAGGGGTGCTTTCTTTCTTAGCCTCTCTCTGACTATCTGGTGAGTGCACATAATCTCTGGCAAATGAAAAAAAACTATTTGGATTCCATTTTTTTTGCATCAAAATATACTTGTATTTTAATTCCATTTCCATAAGCTTTATTTATTTATTTATTTTTTTGGAGAGGTTTTTGCTATAGGGCACATGCGCTCACCAGAAAGATAGAGAGAGTCAAAGACAAAAAGTGAGAAATCACCCCCCATGGGGGAAGACCACACTGCAATCCCTTCTCCTTCATTCTCCTCTTGGGATCTTGGGCATGCACGCACACGCACCTGGCGTGAGTTTAAGCCACCGGGTCCAGGACTTGAACTGTGATCTACTACATGGGAGTCCAGCGACATAGCCATTACGCTAACTGCTGGTACCTCCATAAACTTTTAAAAATCCCCTCATATATCTTATCTGAAGACAGTCTTTGATAGTGTCTCTCTCTCTCTTTTTTTATTTGGAGGTCTATGTATTATTTCTAAAATGGGTCAAGAATGACAACAACTTCAAATAGCTTGAAGTATATTCTACTTTTGATGATGAATAACTGCTGACATATGATTTTTATTAATAGACTTACTTTAAATATGGAAATTCATGGCTTTGTAGTAGATGATAATGAAATCTTAATGTTTTATAAGCGACTTCTTTTTTCCATTTATAACAGAATAGTAAGTAGGCGAGGAATTATAATTAAATTTCTTCAGTATATCTGATATTTAGCACATTTAAAAATTTATAACTTGCTTAATTATTCTGTAATATTTTATGCATATAGCTTAAGTTTTTAACTACACAGAAACAGGTAATAATTATTTTAATAACAATAATATATCAGTTGATTTTTTTGATTACATAGCAGAATTAAAAAAGGAGCTGATTTAAAACCTTTAATGAAAAATTATGTCTGGATTTAATATTCTTTTGCTTGTGCACTAGTAATTACATTCATTAAAGTTTTAATTTCAAGCAATATTGCTTGGAAATATTAAGTAAACATCTCCTGTTAGTATCTGTTTGTATTCCAGAAGCCGTTGCCTTTTATCTTTCATTTCTTGCAATCTACATTCACTGATAATTACTTTCTCTCATTTAATGCTTATCCATATTGTAATAATATTGCATGCAGTACACAATCATATATAGAGTTGCTATAAAATGTGATATTTCTATTTTTAAACATGTTTATAATATTAAAATTTGCTAGAGGACATGTGAGGTGGCTGGAGGGAGACAGAGTTCAGAAAGTGAAGAAGCACTTCTTATGGGCAATGGTCATCCTCAATCCCTTTTCCCCCCTTCTCCTTTCAGGATTTTGGGCACACATGCACATGCACCAGCTTTGTTTTTCAAGTTGCCAGGTCTGGGACTCAAAAAGCACACTTGACCATGTGGGACCCAGCTGCCTTCACCACCACACCACCAGCCGATCTTTTATTTTGTATACAAAAATAAGATACATATTTATCTGAATTGATTTTGAATTTCAATTCAATGAGTACTATCTGTTCTTCAAAACATTTAAATTAATATCCTGGGAGATAAACAGCCCTTGAAGCAGGTGGCTATTTTAGAGAAAGGCTTACATATGACTTGCCAAATCCAGTCAATGACTTTTTTTTATTAGATAGATAATTCTTGATAATCTACTTAATAATAAATGGAATAGATTCTCTTGTCCATGGAACTGGGCTCTGCTGGTGTTCCCAGGCAAAACGTAACTTCCCTTTAAAATGAGGTTAGTTCAGTTTTTGACCCTATATTTTAAGAAAGGGCAAACAGACCACAGTGACACTGCAAATTCAACAAAAGAGAGATTACATTTTTAGAAATATTTTTTATCTCATTTTCTTTTATACATTCCATCACATTATTTAGCTTACAAAGTGAATATTTCAGCATGTGAACGTTTCTCCCTAGTGCAGTTGATAAAACCATAGTGAGACTGAACTGGTGAAATAGAATTCTATGACTTTTTCTAAAACATTACTGATTTTCTTCTATGCTTTGTCTTCCAGATTTAAGGATTTTGGTTCTCTTGTGAATTGTTGATAGGTTCAGCAATTTTTAATTTTTTAAATTGAAATATAAACCTTTCTCCCTTTCTGACCCCTTTGCAATTGGAAAATACTTGTGAGCATTCTTATTTAGTGGCAGAATGGTTATTTGCATAAGTTCAATAATATAATAGTATCTGTTGCTTTGAATCAGAAATTGAATTCTTATGGGACTTTATGCAAATAACAGACCCAATTGAGACTAACCTAATTTTTATTTATTTATTTATTTTTGCAAATGAGTTAGTTTATATCTTTCTTTAGTAAAAGGGGGGGTTTGAGAGAGGAAAAAAATGTTTCAGAAGAAAATTACAGTACACTTGTCGCTAGATTTTAGCTTTGTTCATATTTTTAGTCTAAGATCTTTTGTGAATCAATAAAATGTGAAAAAAGAAGTTGAGTATGGAAGGGAGGGAGGGGAAAGGGAAAAAAAAGTAAAAGTATGTTTAATTGACAGCAAAATGAGAAGCTACTTGCTGATGATAATGTATGTAGTAATATCTTTGTTTTGATTGAGGTGCATGGTATTTATGCTGGAAAAAGAAATGTACACTGTGCACATATGTGATTAAATATAAATAAATAAATAATAAAAATTTAAAGAAAGGAATTAGATGTTAAAGTGTCTCTCAGAACCTTCCCATGTTGCCTCTGAAAATGAAATCCTTATTATGTACATATTGAATCTTATTTATCGATCTATCCATGTGAATAAAGGAAGAAAGATGAAAAAACATGGGAGAAACAATTTAGAAAGGGGAAAGACAGACACTCATAATACTGAATGGTGGGTATTCCCACAAATTAACTCAATATGGGAGAAAACAATTAGAAAAACTAAAAAAAGAGATTAGAGATTACGATTCCTGAAGATGTTCAAACATATTAGTTCATAGTGTTTAAATTTTTCCATCCAATACTGAATTTATCTCTACTATCTAGTAATAAATTAAGATGATTTTAAAAGCAGATATCTTTGGCTTCTTTTTTTTCAGGGTAATCCTTGAGTTACCCATTACAACAGCCATAATTGTGTGGCAGCCTAAACAAATGATGGACAGAGTAATTAATCATATTTACCATATTTCTTTAGTTATGGTAGTGTTTTGCTTTTATTCTATTGGTTTAAGTCAACTCAACTGAGAATTTAATCTTCTCTAATACAAAAAATGACAGCTTTGAGTTAAGCAACATGGTTTTGTTGTCACTTTTACATAATTTTGAATATCCGTCAAAATTGGGAAGCCATTTGGAATAATATATACATAAATGGCCCATTCCCAAATTAACGAGGTAAGTGTATTGGTCACATATAATGAGATTAGACCCCAGGAATTAATGGAAATCATCATCCAGGCAGGAGGCAGTGACCTTGAGTTAGAGGAAGAAAAAAACAGGAGTCAGAAGAGTTTGCTGTGCATATAAAGTATCTTATGTTTTAATCCTTTTCCCTCCTCTAATGAGTCTAAAACGTCTGAGGAGATCATTTCAAAATATTCAATGGTCCAAATACGTTGTAGATACTGCAGAAAATCTTGTAGATTTGGAAGGCCTACATTTTATGTCCACAGCTCGGTTAACAGATAGTTAAGGAGTACTGCTACCTTAGAGATTCAAAATCTATTTTCTTACTTAGTATTTATTTTATTTTTAGTAATTAATTTTTTTTTCATAGTGCCAGAAGTATTATATTTTACCTAGGAACACGAGAGAAATGAAAATTCCCATAAACAAGATTATAAAAAGCCATTTTTGCCAGAAGGTATAAATACAGCTAGTATAGATTTACAATTTAGATTGGAGTGTGGCAAAAAAGACAGTTCTGAAACGATTGATTGTATTATAGGGAAAAAAGATTAGTTAAATACAACTAAAAAATGGCAGTGACAAGGCAATTCTACAAGAGGAAACTTATAATAGATTTTACTTTAAATATGTAGTGTTTGGAGTTATGGTGCATCGGGGTGAGAATATATAGCAGGTTGTTAGATAATTGGGCTCAGGAGAGATAATCAGAATTATATTTAACTACTCACCTAACTGTGATTCTGTCTATATAAGCACATGCATCTTCATGTACACATAAATAACGCAAGTGGCACATGTTTTGCAAAAATATATGTGCATGTATACACAGGCATGCATGCCAGTGTATATAGACACGTGTATGGATATGTGTGTGTTCATATGTGTTGATATGTCACATGAATAGAGAGAAAAGTAAAACTGCCAAATTTTTATGCCCTGGAAAGAAGAGGTAGAAACAGAGACATGGCTGAAAATAGCCTTTGGCCACACTGGTGGTTAAAAAGTATAAGAGACAAACGGAGGCGAGTTGCTAGCCAGTGATGCAGGAGGGGACACAGTGTAGAAGTCCCGTCTCACAGAAGCCAGATGAAGAGAAATGTTCACTGGGCTAACTGTGTTAAATAATGCTCAAAGGCCAGGTGAGTAAGTGAAGAAAGCTAAGCCGTGGAAAGTAGTTCACGGACGCCTTCTCGGCAGCTGTTAGGGTGATTGAGAGTGGATTGATGGAGCATTAGGAAACGGGGCTTGGGAAACTGGGGTAGCTGGTGTGTATTACTTGATGTAAAAGTTTGCCAGTGGATAGAAAAAAAAGGAAATGAAACAAGGCGCTTTGAAATATTTTCCCAGTTTTTTATTTATGCTATTTTATGTTTTCTGTTTCAGAGAAAATATAAACGTCTTAGTGTAACCACTGCCCTGAGAATGTCAAATAGATGATTGAACCGTATACAGAGAGTTCCAGAGTTGTGGTCTAACTGGAACTCCTCACATGGTTACTTGTTAATATGGTGTATAAAGTGAACCACCATTTCTGGGCTCAGTTTCATGTCTGCTAAATGTTACTTAGTATTTATATGTGTTCGACTTGATCAAAGAATATCGATTTCCATGGATGAACTTTAAAACAAATGGTATTGATAGCAAAGAAATATATCCATCAGGTAGTCTACAATTTGGGAATTAGTGGGGAAGTAAGGAAAAAAAGAAATGGATATAAGGGATATTTTTAAATTAGGGAGGGCACGGTGAGTGGGTGTGTGCTCTGGTTATGAAAAAGAAAGGAGGGAAGGAAGGAAGGAAGGAAGGAAGGAAGGAAGGAAGGAAGGAAGAAAAGGAAGGAAGTTACATCTTCAACCCTAGATAGAATTAAATTGATTAAAGTCATTGAAACAAACCACAAGTGGTGAGGTCTGCTGCGCATGTGAAGAATGAGGTCAACTTTCATTTGATTAATTTGTTATTCATTTTGGAAAAGTAAGTCTGGAAATTACTGGCAATGTCTAGAGGAGATCAGTGAATCAGATGTGGATTGAGACAGGCAAACAGATTGCTTAATCTTGGATTTTCAGTGTTACATGAATACAAAATTAAACTGGGGTGTAAAATTTTAGAGAGGTCCTGGCAGTTCTGTTATTTTAACTCAATCCTAGGGAATCAGGCTGCCCGAAACATTCAATGACTGCCTGATGCATCAGTGACCACCGGCTTAGACAGTGTTAAAACATGGTTATCACTGGGTGGAATTACTGAATCTTAAGAAAAAAATGAGATCAGAGAAAATGTTTCCTTAGAACCAAGAATAAACAGGAACTACCTGTGTGTTAAAGCTCTTGTGTATTTATGGAAGAGATACATTTATTAGGAGCTTCTAATAATCATTCACTTTCATATTAATGAAAGGGAGGCATAACAAATACAGACGATGATTGCAAATGGCGACAATGAAGACACTCCCTTTAATCATGAGCTTACACATCCCTCCCACTCATCCATGCAAGACGTGCTAATGGGCAGTGAAATGGATAGATTTAAACTTCAGTGGTGTCTGCCGTTTGCAGATAGGAATCATAGAGAATAAATGATAGAGAACACTGTATTCTTTGATAATCATGACCATTCTCTTTTATTTTTCAATGAGAGAGACAGAAACAGAGACAGAGACAGAGGGACAGACAATTAGACAAAGAGATGGATCATTGACAGGGTGTCTCTATGTTATGATCCTCTGCGCCAGCCTCCCCATGAGCTAGGACTACAGACATGCACCCTGGTGCCCAGGCTGGTTAGGTTGGGTAGGAAATCAAACCCGGACCTCCCATGTGGCCTCAACCCCCAAGTTGCAACATCTTAGTAGTATACCCCAATGCAGATTAGCCTTCATTGTGTTTTTAAAAAATTATTATTCATTTGTTCATTTAAAGTCAGGTGATATTTTTTGACTAAGAGTATTCTCTCCCTTTATATATACCAACATATGCTAATGTTTACTATCTCTATATAAGAATTTCATATGTGTGTATGGTGTTTACTATACTTTCTATAACATAAATTTGTTTTTCTTCTCAACTGATTCTCTTTTTTTCTCATGTAAAGTTTTCAGGGACTAAGGTAGTCTTCAAGCCTTGTGCAGATGGACTTGGAGCACTTGTGGCTCACCGTGACTCAGATTCTAACCCTGATAGCTAGAAAAACATGCTGGGATGTGGTGTGCATGTTGAAAATCGTGATAGAATGGAAAAAGGAGGGAAAAGGATTGTGATGTGACCACACCCCATTTGGGGTACTCTCTCTCTCCCTCTCTTTCTCTGGTATATGCCCTCTAGTATTTACAAAGTGTTGTCTTCATCTAATGTTAAGTCAAGGAATTGCACCTAAGGGAAACACTCAACTTTCACAACTTGAACAAACTGGAAAGAACAGATCGAGCACACTGATCATAGGTGAGCCCTTGGTACATGCTCATTAGCTGAAGATCAATTTTAGAAAGGACAGGGCTGAACCCAAAGCCTGGTAGTTAAGGCAGCTGGTCCCATGTGGCCACCCCCACAGTTTGAACCCTATACCTGGTGACCTGAGAAACATGCATGTGTGTGCCAGATCCCAGCAGAATGGAGAAACAGAGGAGCAGGAATTGCAGTGACGCCGTGCCCCATTTCAGGGGTGGTGGGTGTTGCTCTCTTTCTGGTGAGTGCATGCAACCTCTAGCAAACCTAAAAAAATTTTTTGGTAAAGAATTTATATTAGATTTTGTTAACTCACTAGGTGTTTTTTAATAGAGGTACCTATACACACATTTATTTGTTGCTTTTAGTTGTATATAACATAATTTATCTTATTATAAAGGCTATTAATGCTCATCTTACAAGTAGAAATATTACTGGAACCACAAGGATAGTGGGTTTATCTTGTTTTTCAACTAGTCATAAGAAGTCGATTTTATTGACTGTTCTATTGATTATACTGTGTATCATTCAATATTAACTTTTTCTTTTTTTCAAGTTTATTCATTTATTCTGAGAGAGAGAAAGAGAGAGTCAGCACCCACAGTGAGGTCTCTACAATCCTCCCTCACGCCCCTCAGCTTCAATCAGCCCCGATCATGGCCGCGCTCAGTCCTGGTGCACTCAGGGAGGTCTCCAGACATGAAACTAGACTCCTCATGTGTGGCAGCCTTGTGGAACATTGTCTTCCCACTATGCCACCGTCCAGTCCCATAAATGCTTAGTTTTTCAACTGTTACTCTCATGCACTGAGTATGAACATCTCAAAAAAGTCCTACTGGTCTTAGTATTAAATTTAGATTAAAATATATCCATTTTAGGAACAGACTTGTGACACGTGAATTAAAAGGCAGTCTGTTTTAAACTATATCCCCATATCTCTATTGATAGTAAAAAATTAATTTACAAGCAAATTGGTTAGTTCTGCCAGGACAAAACTATACATCATAAAATATATCACATCCCTTAAAATTTCTGATGATTATGAAGTTGCAAAAGTAATGGGATAGCTGTTCACTGTAATGTATACTCAATAAAGTTTACTTGTCCCACAGCAAAGTAACATTTTCAGCGAAAGTGCAGAGTCCTGGGAGAGAGGAATACATTAAAGAGGATGGAGAACGTAATTGTTGCATGCTGTAAGTTAATTCATGAGTTGAGTATTTCAAGGATGCTAAGGTAATCCCACAGGGTATCCAAATGTGCTGTAGATTATGAACAAAGCAGGGGCACAGAGGCAGTGCTTCCTCATTAAATTCAGCTGGATTCTTAGCTGGGCAACTAGGTAGCTGGTTCACTTTGGGTCTATTACTTTTTACTTGAAATACTGATTCCCTTCTGAAAAAAAAAGATCAATTTCATGTTGCTGTAGGGAATAATTTGTCAAAATGTTTATGCTGGGCAATTTTGAATTAGAATATGTTTCCTATTGTGACAAAAAAAAAGACAGAAGTTTTAACAGGTACACAGCTTGTGTGATTTGTGACTTGTGGTGTGGAAGCTATATTGTCTGCTTCAGTATTGATAAATGATACAGTTTTGTTGCACTTGAAGAATAATTTTTCCAATGGACCATTTTTCTCTGGTTAGCCTTACTCTTTCCTTGCTTTTCATTGTCACATTTCTTTAGTATCCTTGATTTTTTCATTTTCTTTTTTTAAAAATTATTATTTATTCATTTTTATTTATTCATTCAGTTATTTTAATTTGACGAGAGAGAGAGAGAGAGAGAGAGAGAGAGAAAGGGACAAAGGAAGCCGCCAGGTCCAGGAGTTGAACCATGGTCGGCCATGTGGGAGTTTCCAGCACCTTAGCCATCACGCCATCTGCTGGTCCGATTTTTTCATTTTCTTATGTCTTCCTTAAATTTCTTCCAACTGCATTCTGATGTGAGAACAGTCATTTCCCTGGAACTCTTCTCACTGAAGTACCAATGGTTTCTTATGCTAAAGTCAACAGGAAACATTTCTTTTCTATGTGTCTCTCTGTGTGTGTATATGTGTGTGTGTATATATATACACACATATATAAGTACATATGCACATATATTTTCTTCATATGTTTTAAATTCTTCACTCCTCTTGGTAACAGTGTCTCTTAAGCTAATAACCTCAGGGGAGAGTGAGGCATGAAAGGCCCAGCAGATGATGGAATAGTTATATCACTGGACGCCCACATGACCGGCTGTGGTTTGAGTCCCAGACCTGTCAGCTTGAAATGCCAGGTGCGTGTGTGTGTGCCCAGAATTCCGAGAGGAGAATGGTGGAGAAAGGATTGCAGCCTGGCCATCCCCCCAGGAGGTGACTTCTCGCTTCCTGTCTGTTTCTCTGGCAAGTGCACGTGCCACATAGCAAAAATCTTCCTCTCAAAAAAAGAATATGGAATGATAAAGAAAAAATGCAGCCTTTGCCTCCAAAATCCTTTGAAATATTTGAGAGACAGAAGAAAAATGCATCATGGTTTAGAGAGAGAGCCGGGAAGATTTTGCTTCAGATTTGTAGCAGGTGGAGGAAGACAGGTCTATGAGTCTCAAAAAGCCCCCAGAAAAGACAAAAACTGTGTCTATGATTTCAACTGTCCCGCTGGGATTGGGATCATATTTGGTACCTCTGGTTGATTTATCCATGGGCAGTTTGCAAAATTTTCCCACTTTTCAAGTATGTCCAAGAGGAACACGAGAACAACCAGGCCTGTGGGACATGTGAAAAGATGAAGTACCTGCCGCAAATTCATCCCAGCTGGCCCTGACCTTGGTGCTTTGACACTGAATCTTGGAAATACTGCCATGACAAAGATGACTGATACTGAGAGTTGTGCCAATCTAATTAAATTATGAGTTTGGCATCATAAATGTAGAGTTTATAGAATACGCTTCTTGTACAACTATGATGTTATGAACTTGATATTTGTACCCCCTCCCCCAAAATTCATCTATTAAATTCCTAATCTCAAGGTGGTATTTGGAGACAAGCTTTCTGGAGGTAATTATCGATGGTTGAGGTCACGAGGGAGGCACCTCCAAGGATGGAATCAGTACCCTGATAAGAGACGTGAGAGAGCCCTCTGCAATCTCCTCCTCACCTCTGCACTATGTAAATAAGAGGCCCAATGAGCACACAGGGAGATGGTGTTCACCTACGAGCCAAAAGAAGAGGTCACAGAATGAAACCTGTATCACGGCACCTTGATCTTGGAGTTTCCAACCTCCAGAACTGTGAGAAATGAAATTTCGCTATTGGTGCCACTTAGTCTATGGTATTCTGTCTTGGCAGCCCAGGCAGCCCAGTATTCGGTCATTGGAAAAGTGCTAACACATTTTGCATGGAAACACCTAGAAAAATAATCCTGACTTTTCCGATGACCAATATAGCAGGTATGTGGAGCACAGCAGTATTTAGAATTAAACTACTGGGACATAGAATTTAATCGGAGAAGAGCTCTTTCTGTGGCCTGGAGGACGCTTACGACTTCCAGGTTGTTTGGCATTGTCCTGCCACATGTCACTTCACCTCCACATTCAGTTGCATTCATGCAGCGTGATCCGTATATTCAAGCTGAAGACTGAACATCCTCTAGCATGAAGTCTTAGCTTTTATTTGTACCTTCTTAAAAACATTTTTCTCATTGAAAATTAAGAAAATATTATTTGATCATTTTAGAAATGTAGAAAGTAAATTAAAAAGACATGAAGGCGTCTGTAGTTTCTCTGCTAAAGTTTTGTGTATTTCAGTCCAGATATTTAAAAAAATCCACTCAGTATTATCAACAGGAGTGAGGTCATAACCAGCAATAACATATACCATGTGGCACTGTAAGTGCTCTACGTGGGTGAGTTCAGTGAATACTTGCAACAGCCTAGAGGGAGATGCTGTTACTATTCTTTATTTCACAAATGTGTGATCTGAGACACAGAGTCTAAGTAACGCACCCAAGATCGTGCAGTAAGGAGTGGGGGAGTATCTGATTACAGGCAGCCCTGGATGAGGACATGCGCCCTGATCTGCCTTATTACTTCAGACGAAGATGCGACTTAGATATGGACAGCTATAGATGGTGGGAGGCGCGTGTATAGACGCCCATGCAGATGTGGATGCTTTTGTTCTGTGTGTAGTGTGTAAAGATCACACTGTAATATACTTGGGTGTCTATAATGATTTGTACGTGAAGCTTTATTAAAATTAATTTATGTAGACCCAGCTGTGGTGGTGTGTGTGTAGATGCCACTTCTCCGAAGTTGAAGTGCACCTGGGAAGCCTGGGTTTTAAACCTGGTCTGACTTAAAAACATAAAAATAAAATAAATTTTAAAAAATTTATCTAGTTGAGATCGTACTGCTCACCTAACATACAAACCTGCATTTAAAATGAACATTGTATTAAAATAATTTCTTAATATTATAATATCCATACAAATGGTTAAATAATATTTCATATCATAACTACCTTATCATAGACATATAACCACTATCTTATTATTGATCATCATTTAAATCTCCTATTTGATGTTACATAAAAACTTGTTTAAAATTCTAATTATTTCTCTAAGATAGCTTCCTAGACATCATTGGATAAAGTATTTGATAATTTTCAAAACCATTGGTTTGTATTGCCAGATTATATTTCAGAACATTGGATTGATTTATGCTTCTTACAGGATAAAAAAGCATCAGTTTATAACACTTTTGTCAATATTTTTAATTATTATTTTCAGTCTTTGAAGACTTTGAAGATATGATTAGTAGGGTAGGAAATACACTCCAGTCTGGAGAGTGGGGCAGTCATAGTGGTCTGCAAGAAAATGAATCATCACTCTTACTATTTCCTTTAGGGCATTTTTTAGAAATAGTCTTTTATTTCCTTATTAATTAAATATATATGCATCATGACCTCTGCCCTTTTTTTAATCTTAAAATATTTATTTCTTTTCTACCTAGTAAGAAAGATCTGGGTGATTAGGATATTC
>NW_006159635.1:1054227-1072863 GCF_000334495.1 Tupaia belangeri chinensis
AGAAATCAAATTATAAAATTGGTGACATAATGTCAAGAGTAGTCATATTTAGGTGAGAAGTTTTCAGTACTGCTTGATGGTATTGCATCTCTAAAGTGAAAAGTAACTCCAACGTTTCCTGTAAAAAAAAAAATAGAAGCCATTCTTGAATCTTTTCTTCCCCTCACCACTCCGTCCTCATCAGACCATCATGGATTCCTATAAACATGGTCTTTGCAACATATTTAAATTTGTCTGCATTCCTCCATTTCATTCTATTGCCTGGGTCAAACCTCATTTACCTGTAGCCTGGACTACTTCTATTTTTAATTTTTACTATTAATTTTTAGACTTTTTTTTTCCCTTAGGGTGTGCGTGCTTACTGGAGAGAGAGAGTGACAGAGACAGTGAGAAATCGCCCCACGAGGTGTGGCAGAGGGGATGGCCACACTGTAATCCTTTCTCCTCCATTCTGCTCTCGGGATTTTGGACTCACATACACACGTGCCCGGCATGAGTTTCAGGCCACCAGGTCAAGCCATGTGGAAGTCTATCGATGTAACTGCTACTCCATCTGCTGGCCCCTAGCCTGGACTACTTCTAACAGGGTGCACTGCTTCTACTTGCTAAGTCTCTAGTTAACCATTTACTTTTAGCTCTTAATATTAGGTTGTCAGAAAGGACATGATGTCTTTTTCTGTTTTTCTATGCAAAAATGTGTCATGACTTTTCTGACAACCCAGTCATTTTCACAGCAAGCGGAATGGTTATGTTGTTGCCCCAGGCTCTTCACTGCCCTTCCCTGTAAAGGGCTACACTTTCCTGCCCCTCTCTTTAGACCGGGCCCCGTAGCTTGCTTTGGCTTTCAGAATGTGAACAAGAGTGATGCACGCAGCCTCTGAGAGAAGCTCGCGTGGATCGTGAGGTCAGCCCTTGCTCTCCTGTGGCTGAGACCAGTGATGCTCTGGATGGGGGTTTCTCCTTACGTCTGGACCCCAAGTAAAGCTGACATATGCTCAGAGCCACCGTGGCTCCGCAGCAGGTGCATGACATACATAAATTTCATCATCGAAAGCTGCAGCTCCACCTAAGTCTCAAACTGCAGAACAAATACTGTCACTCCGATGGTTCAATCGCACTTAGAATCAGCTGCAATTGTGGCCTGTCAGCATCTACCATGCACGGCCTTGCCCACTCAGACTTCATCTTGCGCAATTGTCTCCTCGGTTCACTGTGCATGCGCATGGGGACATTCATCCCAATCCCAGAATAAGCCCATTTTACTCCTGTTTTATGGCCGTGGAAATAGCTCTTCCTTTCTCCCACTACTGCTTTGCCCTCAGGTTCGCACATGCCTGGCTTCTTCCTGCTTTTCTTGTCCCCAGTCAAGTGCCAGCCTCACAGAAAGATCTGCTGGCTTCAATCCCTCTCTATTATTCCACCTCATTTTATTTTCCTCATGCACTAATCAGTATTGAATGCATTTGTCTAATGAATCCATTTCTTGCTCTTCCTTCTAGTGTGTGAACACTGAGAGAGGGGCCTTGTGTCTAGAACAGGGCTTGTTTACGGCAGGAACTGAGCACAAAATGTACTTTAAAAGAGTCAGGAAATCTTCTGCCCTTTCACAAACCAAATTTGGTACAGGTGAAAATGCTGTTTCCCATGTTTCAGCTGTTTTCAGTGCTCTTTCCTCTGCATTGAATGTCTTTTAGCATGTCCTAAACTAAAAGCCATTACCTGCCCTTTAGAACACTTGGGTGTCTCTACAGCATCACGGTCAGAACTTATCCTAACATATTGTGCTAGGAATTGAAGTTGTTTGGTCTTGTGGTTTCCCGCTGACCCCTGAGTTCAGGCATAGCCCTTGTGAATGGCATTGGGACCTGAACTCAGGCTGCTGGGGTTCAAGTCTTGGCCCTGTTACTTCCCAGCTTCATACTTGGGTAATTTCTTTAACTTCTCTAAGCCTCAGTTCCCCTATGTGTGAAATTTAATTTAGGCAGTGATAGCATGTATCTTAAAGGATCACTGTGAGGATGAAAATAATTAATATTTGCCAAGTGTTTTAGACACTACTTGCATATAATAAATATTATATGTGTGGTAAATACAAAATTAAAAAGACCATCTCATATTTATTTTATTTCCACAGAGTCTCGCATTTAGTTTCTGAATAAATTGAATGTAAAAATGGTTCAACTTGGGCCAGCAGGTGGTGTAGTAGTTAAGGTGCTGGACTCCCACATGGCTGACTGTGGTTTGAATCCCAAACTCATGCTAGGCGCATGTGTGTGTATGCTCAAAATTCTGAGAGGAAAATGGAGGAGAAAGGACTGCAACATGACCATCTCACCTGTGGGGTGATATCTCAGTTTCCCTCTCTCTATCCTTCTCTGTCTTTAGTGAGTGCTCATGCTCTTTAGCAAAAAGTCTCTCAGAAGAAAAAATTTTTAAAAAAATGCTCAACTTTTAGGTTTTTCATGGAGATACTTTTATTGCTAAAGATTAATAAATTTATTGTATTTTCATTTAGAAATCAATGATTCTCACTGTACGACAAGAAGGAATGGACTTGGAAGAGACAGTGGGGATTTGAGTTTTCTGTCCAGTTTTTGGAATAAAAGCTGATGGGGCACACTAATGAATGGCTCTCTAGTGTGAGAGAGTGTCAGGGTCACTTCTGGTTTCTATCCCAGGTGTCTGGACGATAGTGCTGTCTACTGAGAAGTGGAAGTCTTGAGGGCTAATGGGTTGAAAGATGATGCAAAAATGGGGTTCTGTTGGTCATACCAACTGTTTGCTCGCTATCTGACTTGCATGTGGAGACATTGAGTAGGCTGCTGTTTACTGTCGTACTAAGAGCTTTGCACTCAATAGAGAGGTTAGGGCAGGAGGCCTGAATTCAAAGTCTGATTATAGAGAACATTAAAACCATGAGACAGAAAAGCATGTTGGAGGGAGAAGTACAGAAGAGTTTGAAGTGAAATTCCAAGCTCTCAAGATTAATACTGTTAAAGGTCAAGTGAAGAAGGTCATAGAACCATCACTCTAGACTGAGAACCAATGACCAGAGATGTTCAGGGAGGAGGTGTTAAAATTAGTTATGGGGGCCAGTGGGTGGCATGGTGGTTGAGGTGCTGGTCATGGCTGACCTTAGTTTGAGTCCTGAACCTGGCATCTTGAAAATTACACTGGGCATGAGTGCATGTGGGCCCACAACCCCAGTAGAGTGGAGGAGAGAGATTGCAGCATGACCATTCCCCTGGGGAGTGATTTCTCACTGTCCCTCTCACTGTCTCTCTCTCGCTCTGTTGAGTACACCCTCTGGCAAAAACCTAAACAAACAAACAGAATACATAAGTTCAGTGGTAGCACAATTGGACCCACATGAGAAAGGTCCTGGGTTCATGTCTCGGAATGTTGCTGGTATGGGCAGGCACATGCTTGTACCCATGAATCTGACTGACTGGGACTCGGGGTGGGTCCTAGTGTGAGGACCCTGTTAGAGGTCTTCTCCACCCCTCTATGTCTCTCTCTTATAGAATAAATAAATTCTTAAAAGATAAGATTTTGCTCACCTTTGAAGAGCTAATCATCTGAAATGAAGTTCACTTTCAAGTCCCAAATGTAACACTGAAGATTTGCAAATAGCACTGTTGAACATTTGAACATAAATTCTCCCATGTTCCTCCCTTATTATTACTCAACAATGTAATTTTCCAAATAGAGAAATTCTTAAGTCTTATTCACCTGAACTTTAACTGGTAAAGTCATTTTCAGACACTTTGAAAGTTCTACATTTTGCAGTACCATACAACATTGGTCTCCAACGAGTAATTAAATTGGGGTCATCCTAATACTATATGTATTTTTCCAAACAATAGAGAACCCGCTATCCCAGAAGAAAAGGCCCTTGATGTGGCACGCTCTTTACTTGTTTTCCAGGCCATCACTTTCCTTTTTTATAACTTTTAGTGCTCTCTGTATTCTTAGCTAAAATTGTGTCATGTCTATCAAGTGTAATTTCCATATCTTTAGCTTCCCACTTCTGTAATCAGTCTCCTGTGAATTTTTCAATTTCAATTGAGGTCATTGTGGTCTGGATCACATCCAATTTACTACAAATGTCTCCCGAATCCTTTTCATGTAAGTCTGATGTGTTGAATACTCCAGGTTTATTTTTGGCATTTAAAGGGAAAGAAATCTTAAATGATGAAATGCCTTTAGTTTTTTTCTTTTTATTTGCAAAATTCAATGATAAATTCAAAATTATGAATGATCTGGTTTACTCTTGGTTATTTTTCCATGTTTCACTTCTCAATAATGAGGTATTAGACCCACAATAGAAAATGTTTGGGATCTGTGGAGAAAAGTACTTTTTAGTTATTTAAAAAATTATTAATTCTCCTTTTATGTATTGATGTGAACATGAATCAATTCTTATAGTTAAGGACAATGAACTCAGTCCTCACTCATCTCCAAATATCCTTGCAAGTCAGAGGTAAAGTCTCAGACTAAATAGAAAAATGTGATATTTTTCCACAGAGTCAAAGTGAAAGATGAACATTTTGGAATGCTTTTTAGAAATCATGGTTAAAAGGGTAACTAAAGCTGCCTAAGTGAAGGAATTCTATCTCTTTGTAAGGGTATTATGTCAAATGGGAAATCTCTTAAATCAATTTATTAAGGATTAGATACCAGAAGGGAATATTTAAACTGTTAAATTAGTGTTCTCACAAAAGTTACAAGAAAGTCAAATGATTGCTTTTTTATTTACATACCAACATCTTTAAACAGGATTTAATTTAAATTAATTAATGAATTATTTTTTATTTGCTACAGGGCATATGTGCTTGCTGGAGAGAGAAAGAGGGAAAGTGAGAAAACATTTCCCTCAAGGGGGTGGCCTTTGCCACAGTCCCTTCCCCTCCACCTCTCCCTCCGCTCGGGATTTTGATTTGGGGCATGCGCACATGTTCCCAGAGTGTTTTTCAAGATGCTAGGTCCAGGATTCTAACCACACAGTAAACCCTATGGGATCTAGCTGCTTTAAACACCACCAGGTGCCCCCCTCCTTGTGTTATTCCAACAGAATTTCTTATTTGCATATATTTTATAGATGATTAAAAAACATAGGCTTGGCAAAGATCCTGTGAAACAGCTGGTAGCGTGCTGGCTTGTGGAGCTGGAAGCACGTGCTGACCGCAGTTCAAGTCCCCACCCACTTGGACTGAAAACGCGCTGGGTATGTGTGTGTACCTGCCCAGGATCTCGGTGGCCTGGAGGATTGAACGAAGGGGACTGTGGTGTGACTGGCACCAGTTAGGTGATTCTTCCCTTCCCTCGTGTGCGCATGTGCTCCATCATGAACAAAAAGAAAGAAGGAAGCAGGGCCAAGAAAAATCATATTCATGGTATATACGTGATTTTCTCTTATTTCACTGATTTTTTGGTGTGTGTGTGTGTGTTTTAATGACATTTTCATCCCTTCTCCACCTTAAACATGACAATGCCTCATGACTGAGAATTTGAGCCTCATCTTGTTTCTGTCCAAATGTATTCTTTATGCCACAGAGCCCATTGTATTTTCCCCCCTTATTTGTTTATTTTTCCTTTATGAGAGAGAGAGGGACAGAGAAAGGCAGAGACGTGTTTTTGATGGGGTGCTGCAGTGTTGTGATCCTCCTGCCACAGCCTCCCTAGCTAGGATTGCAGGATTGCAAACAGCTCCTGGTGTGTTCAGGTTTGCCCTGGAGCTGAATTGAGCCTCTGGTGTGGCTTCTAGCCTCTCAGGCTATGGCTCTGCCTGTGAGGCACCATGCCTGGGCCTTAGCCCAATCATTTTAAAGACCATTTAAAGATGTATGATTCCTAAATAGGAATATATATGAATCAGTTCTGCATTTTTCCAGATTCATACATGCAGTGGTAAACTTGACCTTATCTTATTGTCTGATTGGCAGCTTGGACATTTCAAGCCCAACACTAGGTGGTTAATGCGTTGTCCCTCCGCCCTTTTTCCCACCTCAGGAAAGAGTACTGCTGTTCACCCAGTTGCTCAGGACAAAAAAGAAAAATAAATAAATAAAATATAGAGACGATCTGGAATCCCCTCTTTTTCTCACTTCTGCCAAATGTTTTTTTCAAAATATTTCCCGAATCTTTTTATTTTCTATACAGTCTGATCTGCTTGAAATCCCCAAAGGAGGGAGAGATGGAGGAGAAAGGATTGCAGCATGACCATGCCCCATGTGGGAAGGGGGACGCTTTCTCACTCCCTTCCATCTCTGTCTGTCTCTAGTGAATGCATACACCCTCTAGGAAAAAAAATCCCATCTCTGTCTTCTTTCCCTCTCCCCCCTTATTTTATAAGGAAAAGACAATCTGAGTGGTTTCATACTTGTCTTGATTTTTATCATACTTACGAGTTCTAAATCCTTGGGGTCCTTCGAAGGCCATGTGTAATCTGGCCCAGTCTATTTCTTTTATTATAGCCTTGAACTTCTTCCCTGGCTTACATTATTTTAGGCACAGTGTCCTGGTGTATCCCTTTGAATTCCCAGTAGACAAGTACACCCCCATATAAAGGACTCTGGTGGCCAAAACTCTTACTCCTAGATATTTCAATGACACTTTCTTTCAGTTAATATATTCAATTTTTATAACTCTCTATTACCACCAAATTTTAATACTTTGTAACTACCTGTGACTACTCTGACAGTGGTCTAGGACTTCTCCCAAACTGTCATGGTACAAGACTGGATAGGCATACCCGGATTATCTTCTGTTCTTTGTTTCATTTTGTTTCTTAGAATTCAAAACAAGAGTAATTGTGTAAATAAAAATGCTTTTACAGACCAGAAGGAAAATGGAATACTGAAAAGAAATATCTCAGTCTTACACAGATAACTAGGAAGAAGCATTCACATCGTCACACACAATAGATTTTACAATTGCCTCATGAATTCAACAGCCACATGGCAAGTGGCATGTTTTTCACATTGAAAGAATTTATCTCTATCTATATAATGGCCTTTCTATGTTATGCAAGAATAGCTATATGCCTTTTTGACCCAATAAGCAAGCTATTTCAAAGTGTCTGATCTTCAGCTCATGTAGCTTTCTACAATCCAAACACCATGAGCTTTCTCACATTTTCTGTTTACATTTTGTAAAATATAATGATGTCTTGTAAAATATTTATGTTTGATTCAGTGTAGTTATTGTAATATAAGCAATTACAAACAAAAACTACAATTCATTATCTCCATTCTGTATATTAAAAGTCAAGTGAGGTCTCATGGGGCTAAAATCAAGGTGTCCACAGAGAAATATACACTCCCATGTTTGTTGCAGTATTATTCACAACAGGTAAGACATGGGAACAGTCAGCATGTCAATCAGTAGATGAATGGATAGAGAAAATGTGATATAGCTCATGTGGATATTTACGAATATTATTCAGCCTGAATAAAGAAGGCACTCCTGCCATTTGCAGTAGCATAGATGACCCAGGAATATATTATTCTAAGGGAAAAAGCCAGTCACAGAAGGACAAATACTGCATGATTCCACTTATATGAATGTGTATTCTTTAATAAAGCAAATGGCCATTTAAAGCATATTGTAGATTTCCACACCAAACGCCATTGAAAGCATGTTGTAGATTTCCACAGGACAGGCATTTAGAATGGCCTTCAGGCAACAGGCATCAAGGAACTGAATTCTGCCAACAACCATTTGAGTTTGGAATCACATACTTCCCTTGTCAAGCCTTCAGAAGAGACCCTAGTCCTAGTCAACAAGTTGATTACAGCCTTGTGAAACACGAGAGGCAGAGACTCCCAACTTTTAGAGACTGAGATAATAAATGTGTATGTTTCAGACAGTAAAGATAACTAAATAAAATATGATAGGAGTTCAGAGTAAATAAAATTTTCGTAGAAGGAAGTGTTAAGATGGCTAGATCTTGGAATATTTGGAAAAGCGAAGGAAACAGTAAATAATGCAGTTATTGAAGTGGAAATTAATAGACCAGTAGAGCAATTGTCTTCTTCATAAGGAATCTGTCTCTCTCTCTCTCTGTCTATCTATATTATTTTTTTTGGGTGCAAAATCCAACATTGTCCTAAAAGTGTGTGACCTCATTCTTGTGGTCAATCTTCTATTCAAGTGGCTATTACTGGAATTGATGATTGATGTCTATAATTGCTGGTGCAAAGTATGTGAGAATTACTTTGAACACCATCCCATGTAGCTTTGTATTCCAGGTCATTATTATTTATTGTGCTCCAAAGAGAGATATATGGGTTTTGATATTATAAGTACTACCCATCAAACAGCTATTGATTATTGGGAAATTGTTGATTATTTTGCCCAAACTTTGCTGCCTATATTGCAATATGTAATTCATAAATTCTAGTTTATGAGCTACATTTAGCCTCTCTTTGGTTTCCAACATGTTCATGTTAACTACAGCGACCCCCAATTCTGTTTTGTGTCACCTATTGGCATGAATACCCTGAACATTGAGCCCTATTGAAACAAATCTAAAAGAAAATGCAAGACCATGAGAGGAGTTCATTGTTGGACTTGTATTTAGCCAAGTTCTGTGGCATGACTGTTTTGGAGACAATGATTTCAGTTCTTCTTCACTGCATATAGCAAAACAATTTCCTATTAAATAATATGGTGATTTCACTTTTGATTTTAGTATGTTTAGTACAAATATCCAGGGCCAAAATATTCAGCTGAATGTGTCTGAGAGAGAAATTGGTCCAAATTATAAATTGTTTCTGGAATTTTCTACTTAAAGATTTCTTGACTGTGATTGACTGAGGTTAACTGATGGAAATTGTGAAAAGCAAAACCTCAGGCAAGGGGTGACAGCTGCATGTTTTCTTTATAGGAAGAGCTAGATAAGTAACTACTTATATGAACATTCTCTGCTTCAGTGTGACCCCTCTGCACATTTTGGCAGCTACTCAGCTTTTGTTGGAAACTGGTCAACGACCATCCTAGCTGGTGTTAAAGGCATATTTCCGTGGCACTCACTGATGTGTGTCGTGTCTCCACCTCACAATTTCAGGCTTCATTTCCCTTACCAACCAATCTCTGGTCGTGTAGTTCCTTGTTTCTTTTTTGTTTTTTTCTTCCTTTTTTAATGAGCAGTTATTTAATTAGGTTCTTGGCAAGAAATTTAGAACACCGATTTGTGAGGATAAACTCCCTTTTTAAGGGCAAACATGGATCGCAGGTAGCCCTGGAGCTGAGGAACAGCCTTGATTTTGGGTAAAATTTACAAGTCCACAGCTTTCTGATCAACCTTGTGCTGTTCTGTAATCTTGTATTTTTCTTTCTCCGTGTCAAGTTCCTTGATTCAAAACACCCTGCAATGCCTCAGGGATCTCCAGGGCTAGAATTCACAAAAGCAATCTGAACATTTTAACTTTAGCCATTTAGGATTTTATTTTATTTTCATTTCAGGGTAATAAACAACTTGGGGTCAAGAGAGTTGATTTGGACCACTTAATTGATTCCTTTTTTATTTCCCAGCAACATTTTGTTATCTTTTTCAGAAGGATGCCACAGCCTCTGGTGACATCTGGTTTTCCTGTAATTCCCCACCGTTTCTCTCAAATCAACTTACCCACTTTTCTTATTGCATTTTCTTATTGAATCTTTAGCACAGTCACTATGACAAAGCTGTGATACAATAGAATCAAATGTAGTAGGGATGTGTATATGTGTATGCATGCTTCTTATGAAGATTATACCTGTGCATTTAAAATTTTTTTTAGAGAGAGAAAATTTTGCTGTAGTGTGTATGTGTGCTCGTCAGAGAGACAGAAAAAGACCGAGAGACAAAGCAAGAAATCATCCCCCAGGGATGGCCACGCTATAATCCCTTCTTTTCCATTCTCCTCTCTGGATTTTGGGTACTCACGCACACGTGACTGGTGTGTTTCAAGTCACTGGTTCCATGATTCAACTACATGCGAGTTCAGCACCTGGACCACTATGCCACCTGCTGGTCCCAAATTTTTTGGTTTTATGGATTAGATTTTTCCACTTAATTATTGTTTATGCATGTTTAATAAAATATTAAGATGTAGTAATTTTTTATTCACTTAGATTTATTCAATTGATTAATTGATTTTTTTTTCTGTTTCTCTTGACTTTCGTGGGAGGAAAGATGATTAAATCCAAATGGCTATAATCTATTCTTCTACTTCTAAGAATGCTCTTATTATATTGGACAATATTTCCAAAAGCAAATGACAATCAGCATTCATATTCTGTTTATGACTTTAATGGAAGTATTTTAACACAATACAGAACTAAAACCATGTAGCAATACACTTACTAAAGTCGACAGAATGCAGAGATCAAAAGAAACATACAAAAATTGAACAACTAAACCTAAGAAAATGAAATGATCACAATTTAATATGCTGTAATAACTTCTTTTAAAAATTATTTAATTTTATTTATTTTTATTATTATTTTTAAAAATTTGCCATAAGCCATGTGCACTCACCAGAGAGAGAGAGTGAGAGACAGAGAGTAAGTGAGAAAGCAAGCCACCACGTCCAGGACTCAAACTGTGGCCAGCCATGTGGGAGTTTAGTGCCTTACCCACCATACCAAATGGCCCCATATACTGTAATAAATTCCTATTCTTTCCATTTGAAAAAAAAAAACAAAAAACTTCTGCTTCCAGAATCATCCCATCCTTATTTCCTCCCTAAAGAAATATGCCTTACCTGATGATCACAGAGTTTATTTCCCACATCTCATTGTCTCATTGATGCTGATTGATTTGTGTAACATCAGCAGTTGCCATGTACTTTTCTTTAGCTATTTCTAAACATGTATAGCCCATGACTAGATTATAAAGTGTTCAAAACTATATACCGTATAGCTCTGTACTTATTACAGAATCTCGCTTGGTGCTCTATGTAGTTTATCTTACAAATTCAAACAAGGATCATATTAGCATGATCAGAACCAGCAGCATCTTTCTATCAAAATATGCTGACCCGTTAATTTTATTCTTTCAAGTTCAGCAAAAACAGAAAAATAAAAAGGGTAGAGCCTTTAAAAAGAATTTCTCTCTTATTGAAATATATTTTTAAATATTTAATTTGAAAGTATGAATAGGTAATGGTTTTTTGAGTACTGCAGAATATATTTAAAATAAAATGCTTCTATCTAGATTTCTTTCCAGATCATTTATAAATTTGGGGGGCATAGTTTTTATGTAAAATAGACCATTATATCAAGAAATTATACTCTGCACAATAAATGCAGAAAAGTATCTTGCAAAAAGAAGATGCATTTTCTTAGCCAGAGAGCATTTATATTTCCAGAAGAGAAGGATTAAGGAGTCAGGGCTTTTCTTGCTTTTGGGCATTTTCTTGACTTCTGATCTCGAAATTTTAGGCTGTATACCTAACCTTTTGATAGCACTTCTGGGAGTGAAGAATGGATATCGGAAGTAGCAAGGCACTTAACACGAAATACGTGAAAGACACAGAACATATTTCTCATCTTGTACAAAAGCTCAGGGTAGGGAAGTGTATAAAACCTGCCTAATTCGTTGGTGTTAGAATGAGTCTAAAAACTGCCTTTAACCAGCCTCTGAAGTTAGAGATCTTCTTGGAAAACTGATTTATTTTATAGAAGAGGAATTGGAGCTCCTGTTAAAGTGGCTTGTCCAAGTCCAAGTGTAATATTGGTAAGGAGCAGACAGAACCGTGATTGATATAAACTTCCGTCCCTTGATGGCCAATTCAAGACACTTTCTGTCACATGAAGTCCACATGATGTTACTTCTACTGGTAATCAAATAAATAATCAACTGCATTAAATAGTTTACAGTAATTATTTGACTTGCATACTCACGCTGTTTTGTAGATGGAAAAAATGATTTCAAGAAACTAGTTAATTGTAACTAAAGGTCATGTAGCTATGAAGTGGGCAAGTTGAGTTAAGGTCATAAGAAAATATTAAGTTGTTGGGAAAGTCCTGATATTTTTTTTGTTTTTCTATACAATAATATGTCATGACTTTCCTGATAACCCAATAAAAAAAACTTATTTATTTATTATTTGAAGTTTAGAATTTAAATGCATCTGAATTTAGACATTTAAATATTACTTATTTAATTTGCCAATTTCTCTTATAATAAATAATGAATAAAGTCCTAAAAGTACCTTCTTTGGGGACAAGACTGCATTGCATGCATAACTTTATCAGTCATATGAGGTCAGCAGGAAGGGAAAGCTGTTGAGAGTTAATTCTGTGGGAATACCACTTCTAAATTTACACATGCTGGAGCTGTGATTATAAGTAGGCAAGCCACAGAATGACATTCTCTCTCCCTCATCAAAAGCACACAACAAACTTCTAGCATATGGAAGCATTTCTGCACTACAAGTTATTCTGAGAGGGAAACACATGATTTATAAATTCTGTCAAATCAAACACATATTTCCAAATGCTAGCAATATAACAAAATACACCTACAGTATAGATACAGTGCCCTTCTACCACTGCTTAGAATCACCTACTGATGCAACGAATATACTTAATAGTCAGACTGATTCAGGCATGAATCTGACTGCACCACTCAAGATCTGTGTGAGGCAATCCTCCTTTTTCTTACCTGTATAATATAGTTAGCAACGCCTACCGTAGAGGTCTGTTGTTAAGAGTCAAATTAGATAGTGTCTATAGTGCTATTAGCCCAGTGCCTGATACCCTTGATGCAGAAAAGGTTCTCCTCTTTCTCTAAGGCTATGAAAACATTGCTCATGAATATGTATGGGCACCTGTACTGAAGCTCGTACAAGGCACTGGCTCCAGTTTTCTAGTGTGAAGAATGCCATCCTGTCATTCATCACAGGGCTATCATCACAAAGGACACGATAATCAACAACCTTACCTTACCGAGACCTGAAAGGGACTAGATCACACCTCTATTGGTGCATTGATAGGGAAGAACCATCCTCTCAGAATGCTGAGATGTAAATTGGAAAGTTACATGGAGAGCAATTGGACAGCTTCATAAAAGATTTAGAAATAGATGCATTCTTTGACCCAATAATGCCATTTTAGACTTAACAAGAATTTATATTAAAGCTGTGAATATCCTATCTATGAAGGGACAAGTCTATTCAAAGTAGCAATGATTGACTTAGTTAAAAAATGTGGAAAATGACCACAATGCTCATAATAAGGAATGTGTATATATTAGGTCATTGGGAAAGTCATGTATTTTTCTATGCAAAAATGCATCATGACCTTCCCAGTAACCCAATATATCATATATAGGACATAAGTATATGGCATTTACATATATAGTCATACACACACACACACACACACACATATATATTAATCTCTCTGTTTCTCCTCTTCATATGTATATTTTCAAATAGTAATAGTGACATGTATAATAGTGTTTATGGGTTGTTTAGGGAGAAAATAACTTTTTTTGTGCTTTCTTGCTCATACATAAAGGGACTCTGGAAGGGTGCAAAAAAAAAAAAATCAGAGTAACATGTAAGGGTGGAAGAAACTTTTCACTTTTTACCGTACTTATTTTAATGAATTTGATGATAGGTAGATAGAATTAGAAGATTAAGGAAGTGTAGGAAATCAATAGAAATCTTCTCCTAGTATTTAACAAATAAGTAATTTTAGAAACCTAAATAGATATGTTAATTCTCAACTACTAGACACATAAATTCCAAATGTACTTATGTAGGAGTGTTAGGAACTTTGAATACATTTTCCTAGATGAATACATTTTCCTATAATTAAGATTTCTGTTTAGTCCATAAGAGCTGATCACATACCTGGGCAAACATGATTGACTAGGTAGAAGATATTTTTCACATTCCAACTGCAGTTATCTGTGGACCTTTTTTTTTTTTTTTTCTTTTAAACCTAAAACTAGGTCAGGAAACCCATCTTCATCCATGCCCTTAAGTCTGTCAGGGAACACACTCTTCTCGCAAAAGCCTTGTGAGGGCAGAGATTAAGCGCACATGTCTTAGAGGAGGAGAAGCTGAGGATACTATACAGGTACAGGCATTCCTACTAATATTCAGATTTTTAGACCTGCTGAATGTTTCTAGAATGTTCCTGTGGATGCTGAGACACTTTCCATCAAAAACTGTGATTGTGAAATGTGAATGGCTCCCAGAGGGTAAGAGTTGAAGGTTTAAAACACAAATACTTGTTTCAGCAGCAGCAGCGGCAACAGCCTCGGCCTTCCTTCAGAAAGGATCACTTGTAGGTGAAATGTCCCTACGAGGGGGCTGCCTGGGGCAATTTAATCTACTTTAGACGCTTCCATCTATTTTATTATTACCCTGAGCTTGGGTCAAGTAAAACGATTCTATTATAGGTAACTGAAATCTGCTACTTTCTACTAAAGAAGCATATTGAGACAATTAAATAGATGTATAAAATAGCTGAGAAACAATTGAAAATGAAAAAAAAATCACACTGAAGATGGGGGAAAACAGCTTCTTGGTTGCCAAATAGTTTTAAGTGCTATGGAATAAGGGCATCTGAAACATTTTCTTGGTAATGAACAGCTGCTAGCTGAAACCCAACGTACTGTGTACACAGAAAGCATTTGCTATGGTCCTTGTGGGTAGAATAATAGTCAAAATGATTCTAATAATTGAAATGAAGTAGGCTGTACAGTTCCCAACCATGACAATAAAAACATTTTGGAAAATTGGATCACTCACACAAGATGAAACATGTCGCAGTTTGTTTTTTATGGGAATTACATTTACAAGCTTGGTGATAAACTTGAAGCAGAGTCCTCGCCTCACCCTCTTTTCAGGATTGGACATAGCCCAGTAAATTAACCTACTGAAAATTCTTCACTTGTTTAAATTGATTCACTTAAGAAGCTACGAAAGGCTTTATTAAAGAGCATTCTGTAAGGTATGAGTTATTGGATAGACCATAAAATTTATTACTTTGTGGCCAGATTGCTAAATGTAGTTAAAAAGGGGAAGACCCTATTGTCACCATTTAATGGGAGAAAGGCGTATGTTCACATATTTGAGAGTGTTACTATAACCCAGAGAAACTAGAATTGTGAGATTTATCTTATAATACATGTGTAGCTTTTACCTGAGTTCTCATTCTGGATTTATCTGTTTAATTAATTTGCTACTGGGTGTGTGTGCTTGTTGGAGAGAAAAAGAGAGAGAGGGAAAATGAGTAATCACCCGCTTAGGATGGATGGCCACACCACAATTCTTTCTCCTCCATTCTCCTCTTGGGATTTTGGGCATCCCCCCCCACATGTGTCTAGTGTGTTTTTCAAGCCACTGGGTCCAGGACTCTTAATGCATTTTAGCTAGGTGGGATCCAGCTGCTTTAACCACCTGCCCCTGACTGGTCCCTTTTTCTGGATTTCATTATAAGAAATATTTAAAAGATCTAGTTTATTTTTTGCACTCTTACTGATTCTATTACTTATTCAATATTGCAACATTGGGGATAACTTGGGTCTTAGGGAAGCCTGGTCTCAGGGACTATCTCTCCATTTGTAATGACTGTCAGGTTCCGTCCTTAGGACAGGGACATTATGAAGAATAAAAGAGGTACAGTCCTCACCTCAGGAGCCCACAATTTAGCTCTGAGAATAACGGAAATGCTTGTACAACTGGAAGAAATTTCAAGGATGCTCAGTGTGACCGTATCAGGAGGACCTACTTAATCAAGACAATTTCTAGTGGCATTGGTCTCCAGGTAGAAAAATTAGCAATGGCTAAAAGAGAAAAATGATCATGTTTTTAAAAGCAAACAAAGGGACCAGAGCGTGGCATATACTCTGTTAGGCTGACCCAAATGGGAAGATTTTGAGATCACAGCTGGAGACTTTCCTGAGTACGTCAGGTGCTCACATACCCATGACCCAGGACTGGCCAGGCTGGGCGTGATTGTCCCATTAAGACCCTGTTTGGCGCTGCTATTTGGTTGGTCTGTCTTTCTCTTCCTGTCTCTCTCATGTATGGTAGAAATAAATAAATAAACTTTTAAAAATAACAAAACATACGTCCCTTATCTAGGGACAAGAAATCTCGAGTGCTCGTCCTCCTCAACAACTAATAATTGTGCTGTTAACATATTACATTGAATCTCTAAGCTTTAGTTGTCTTTGTTAAAGCAAATCAACAGGACTCCATTAGCATGAAGCCCACTCTGTACTTTGAGTTCCTGAAAAACAAATTACAACCTAACTCAGTACTTAAACTGAAAACCACCCTGGAAGTATATGCTTTGTAATAAATACCTAGGTCTCAGCCAATGAAAAGTAGCTGTATCTCAGCCAATCACAAGCAGATCATGCCCAAAGAAGGCCCACACCTCGCTGTTCCTGAACAGGTGACTCTAGGCTGGGGCTGCGGCTGGTTGAGGGGTTGGGTGGGGGAAGGGGAGATTCACAGATACCTTCTTCAATTGTGTCTAGCAAACAGTACATTTCTGTGCTTAAGTAAGACTTCGTTCAGAACAGAGCTTATCCCAAATGGCAGAGTTTAACTTTTTTTCCTAGACCAACATTAATAAGAGATAGAAAGGATATTATGAAGAATTGTGCATCATTGTTACATGACTCTCACACTACAGTCTCCTAATTTTATGAAGGCATTTCAGAGCCTGATTTTGACAGGACTTTCATAAGTTAAAAAGGCATCTCACAAGGTCCACTAATAAAACCATCCTTCCAGGACCAGCAGATGGCATAATGGTTATGTCAGTGGTGTCCCATGTAGTTGGCTGCGGTTCAGATCCTGGACAAGGTGGCTTAAACCTCACGCCAGGTGCGTGTGCAAGCCCAAGATCCCGAGAGAAGAAAGGAGAAGGGACTGCAGCATGGCCTTTCCCCCTGGTTGGGAGGTGATATTTCCCTTTCTGTCTCTCTGTCTCTCCAGCAAGCGCATATGC
Source organism: Tupaia belangeri chinensis (assembly GCF_000334495.1). Classification (NCBI taxonomy): domain Eukaryota; kingdom Metazoa; phylum Chordata; class Mammalia; order Scandentia; family Tupaiidae; genus Tupaia; species Tupaia belangeri. The sequence continues at coordinate 1,071,196 of NW_006159635.1, forward strand.
CTTATAGCAAAATTCTCTCTCCGAAAACAACAACAACAACCAAACCCACCCTTCCGGCCCACTCCAGCTCTGACGAGAGTTACTCTGCAACTCCACTGTGGAGTTTACTGGATAGTCTCCTACAGCCACCACAAATGCACTCTTCCCCTGTCTTTTCCGTATCCTGGAAGACCAGCCTCAGAGGACAGTCAAACAGGCTGTGTGTTTTCACCTGGATTTTGTAGGCACTGAAAGAAGATCAGTAATCCTGCACACGAGTTTCTAAATATTCCCTCCTTAACATGTTCTTCAATTTTTCCTTTCAGTGTACCATTTCCTCCCTCTGGTACCTTGACTGAAATATAAGATGTTTTTATATCTAACTTACTCATTTATCTCTTCTATGAGTGAGAGATGCAGAGAGAGAGAAAGAGTATTAGCCCCTCTGTTATGGTCCTCAAACCATGACCCATCCTCAACCCCACCCAACTCCTCACTTCCTGTGTGTTCAGTATGTTCAGAGAGGTCTTCGGACATGACCACAGAACCTTCCCATGTGGAGTCAGCCTTGCAGAGTGTCAGGTTTTACTGCTGCATCACTGTTTGGCTCCCATAAAAATGATTGTAAAGCATATTTTCCTACTCCTAATACTGCTCTGCTTCATTCGCGTTTTCAGGAACTAGATCTTTTACATCCTCTCTACTTTTCTCTCTCTCTTAAAAAAAAAAAAAGGCTTTTAGGCAGGTATGTAAAGTGCATGACCCATGGTAGAGATTCCTATTAACATACTGCTTATTAAACAGTGACATAGGTAACAAACAGTAATGTCTCGTTCCAGTTCATCTGTGGTGGAAGATGATTTGGAAGATTAATCCTCCCTAGAACCACTGATAATAAAAGCCCAGCTCCCTCAGTGCTGCTCCTTTCTCTTTCCTGAATCCAAAACCAGAGCACGTCTACTCTAAAGCAAACAAACAAACAAATAGCACAGGCATACAGAAAACACATACAGGGAATAGACTCTACTTAGGTGTTAATGGCTGAGAGTGGAGAGGTGCATAAAGATATCAGAAGTATTTTGCGATACTCTGACATGTAGAGACACAACACTGGCTTTGGGGGAACAAAAGATATAAGTGGTGAAAGAACGGGACTCCCGTTAGAAATCCTGGACATGGATGGTCTTTGTTTTGAAATTGGGATATAAATTCTAAAGCTGGGTTGTCAGACTGCTTGAAGAAAAAGATAAAGTAAAATGACAAAAAAAAAAAAGCTTGAAATACATTTAAGCAATATGACCAATTGTGTTAGAAGAATAGTTCTTATCTTTTGATCAAACAAAAATAGCCCTATTACTCCCCAAACAATATGATATGGAGTTATCGAAGGCTTACTTTTGAAAGAGATTTATAAAGAAAGAAAGGAGATAAAACTCCATTATATCTAAGGTCTCTCAGGTGAAAAATAAGTTGTTTTTTTCTTTTTTTAAAAAATGATCTAGCAATGTATTGTTGATACCAAAGAGACAGAGCCTAACAAATCTACATGAAAGAGTGCTGAAAACAGCTGTAACATACAGTATATGCACATCCAAACATTGTGGGAGAACGAACTTCAAGAACAAAACTTGCTGGCGCGCTGAGCGAGCGCCGCGCCGGGCGGGCAGAGCAGGCCGCGCCGGCCCACAC
>NW_006159635.1:1076309-1092049 GCF_000334495.1 Tupaia belangeri chinensis
GGGCGCGTGTGCGTGCATGCCCAAGATCCCGAGAGGAGAATGGAGGAGAAGGGATTGCGGCGTGACCATCCCCCCGGGGGGTGATTTCTCGCTTTCTGTCTCTAACGTCTCGCACGCGCCCTATAGTGAAAATCTCTCCAAAAAAAAAAAAGAAAAAGAAAAGAACAAAACTTGCTTACTGGTTTAGTAAAGGATTCACACTGGAGCATATTCACAATAAAGAAGTTTAATTATCAAACCTCGTTACTTGTGAAAGCCTTTGAGATGTATAGCCTACAGTTTCTCTCGTCTTCATTTTTTTCACATTTTATTCAAAACAAGTAGTCATAAATTTATCATAATATTTCTTAAAATGGTTTCTGTATGCTACTGTTTTGTTATAGTGAATGGATCTGTGTGATGTATTAAATGCTCAGAGTGTTCTATTGGCTCATTTGATAAGTTATGACATTTTTGCAGAGAAAACACATCACGATTTTTCAGATGACCCAGTAGTTCATGTGGGCTGCCACAGCAAGTTTCCAGACTGTGCAACTTATAAACAGTAGATACTCATTTCTCACAGCTCTGGAGACTGCAAATCTGCAATCAGGGGGAAGTATGGTCAGTTTGTGCTGAGGGTCATTTTATGGGTGGTGAGTGGACAGCTTTTCTTTGTGCCCTCAGATAATAGAAGGGAAGAGGGTCACCCTGGGACTTCTAAGGGCACTGACCCCACCCTTGAGAGCTCTGCCTTTATGACCTAATCACCTTCCAAATGACCACCTCCTCGTCCCATCACTTTGTGGGGAAAGATTCCAACATAAAATGTTTAGGGCACACAGAGATTCCAATCACACCCATGAGTAGGTAACATAGCACAGAAGCAGATGAAAAGTTGTGAATAGGAATACACATGAACACACAGAAGCTGCAATGTCGAACTTTCTTCCTTCTAGATTTTGGAAATTACACACACGTCCTAAATGGCTTACTTATTTGAGTTGACTTAGAAGTGAAAGAGTCTGTTTTCTGTATGTTAGTGTGCAGCCAGAGATAATGCCAGTAAGAACCATGAAACTGTTAACTAGGGGTAAAGAGCCAATGCCAAAAGCAGGGGAAAGAGCAGGACTAGAAGAAAACCAAGGGAGAAAGCAGCCTGGGTGGGGCTGGGGCTGGGGCTGAGGGCTGCGGAGGAGCAGCAGAGATGGCAGAGGAGGAGGGAAAGGGACAGGAGGGAGACTCAGGACACAGATGTGGAGTGACAAACAGGCGGAGAGAGAATACACAAGGTTCTCCAGAAATTTTAAAGGACTAATGTGCCTGCCTATGTAGAAGTTAAGTAAAGAAGTGTTCACTTTATTTTGATTATTTATAACCTACTATTATAGTACTTAATCTTTTCTGGTTCTAAAGTTACACAATAGACTAACTCCACAGTGTTGGAGTGCTCATGTGACGTTGGATCTGTATGGAAGGTTGTGGGTTCAGTTCCCCAGTTGACCTGTACATGCCTGGCATGGATGCTCATAATCCTGGTGAGCTGGGAGGACTGGAGGGGCCATTGTGGTATAAGACTCCGTTGAGGTTGCTTGTCATTCTCTCTCCTCTGTCTCTAACTCTTATGTAAGAAATAAATTTTTAATTGCCCAATAAAAAATATAACAAAATTAAGAGGGTTTCCAGTGATTGCCATGCCAGATCAATGATTATTGGACTTAATCCCTCATATGAACAGGTTTAAAATGAATCCGAATGTGTGAATTAACAGTTTTAGACTTACTGGTCACCAGGCAGCATGGGAGTGTGGTCAGTAAGAGAGAAGGCCAAGTCCTCACTCTTCAGAGCCTTCCTATTCACCCTGGTTTCCAGCTACAGTCAAGAGGAGATGGAGTCCAGAGATCAAGGATCTCCTGACCAGGGATGAAAGAAAGAGGAAACTGAAATAGAGAGGCAAGACATTTGTGGGACAAAGAAATGGGTTGATGATAAGGTATAGTATCCCTAATGGACTGGTGAGAAATGTACTCACGTCGGAACGTTCACTTTGCAAGCCAAGTGGCATATGCGATTGAATGTATGAGAGAAATCAAAATGAGTAAAATAATAAAAAACAGAACCCCTCCAATAAAAACAAAAGAGGAAACTGGGATTTTGAGGGTAGTAGGAGTAAGGAAAGAAAGATCTGTGGAACTCTGCCCAGACGTGCCTGGCGAGCTGGCCAACATTAGACCACAGGTATGCAGAGAGCCTTTTACATATGTGTGCAGAAAGTAAGACTTTCAAAAAGAAATGCAAAGATATTTCAAAAAATCTTAAATTTGTGTAAATATACAGTGGTATAAATGAAGTAATGATAAACAAACATTGTATTAGAAAATCTCAAGGTTTTAGAGACATAATTCTCCATAATAATCCACAAATCTAAATCAATCCTCATCATTATCCTACATAATAAAAAATTTGACAAAATAATTTTTTAATTTTATTTAAAGGGCAAGTGCATCTGAAAAATAGAGAACATTTTGGAAACAAAGTAATGCAGAAGTGACATACAATCACAATGTCAAATTTACTATAAAGCTGTAATAATTAAAATATTGTGGTATGGACATAAGGATTCATAAATAGAGTAATGAAACACAGAAATCAGCAATTTATATATAAGAATTTAATAGTAAAATAGAGGATCTTTAATGCGGTGATGAAACAACAGACAATTAAATAATTAATATTTAAACAAGTTAATATGCATTGAATTAATGAGAAGAATTCTGTCTAAACTTCACATTGTACAAATATATATAACCATAGATAGTATAGAGAAATAAACCAGAACATGAAAATTATAAATGTAATGGAAAAAAATAAAAACTTAAAATGTACACTGCCCCTACAATTCCAGTCCTATAAATTTGTTTTAAAGATTTTTTTTATGTATACACACAAAGAAATTTCTGTGGTTTTGGAAGAGATTTTGAAAAAGACTGAGGCAAATGACTATGCATTGCCCTAGATAAGTTGTTCAGAATATAATGTCTTTTTTTTTGGAGAAGTTTTTGCTATAGGGTACGTGTGCTCACCAGAAAGACAGAGACAGAGAGTGAGAAATCACCTCCCAGGTGGGATGGCCACGCTGCAATCCCTTCCCCTCCATTCTCCTCTCGGGATCTTGGGCACGCACAAACACATGCCCAGCATGAGTTTAAACCACTGGGTCTGGGACACTAACTGTGGCCAACTACATGGGAGTCCAGCGACATAGCCATTACGCTAACTGCTGGTCCCCAGAATATAATGTATTATTAAAAAAAATATGCAACTAGGGTAAATATATAAAATAGGATAAAAATATACATTTTTATAATATACAAAGCACTGTGTTTGTTTGTAAATGTTTATAAAAAAGTGACGAAGGACACACGATATTAATTGGTATTTCCTGCAGGGCTATAAAATAAATGGTTTATATGCTGGAGTTGGGAATGAAAATGAGAACCTCTTTTTTGGAAGAGAGCTTTTATTTTATACCCTCTAATTTTATATAATATTTTAAATTGCTTCTATGTATATGGTTTATGATTATGATTTTAAGTGTTGTACAAATTGAAAAAAAAGCTTATACAGGAAAGCACTGTCTAGCTGGGCCTCAGAGATGTGATTGGCAAAGAAAAAAATCATTTCTAAATATATTGGAAAATAATACACAAGAGAAATAAGTCACTGACCAGTGGTACTGTGAGGTCAAGAAGAACTGAAGATGACTTTAAGCTTCAAATTAAATAATTAAGATGGAATTCATAGCAATTAACTAAGCTATGAGCGTATCAATAAATATTTATCATATTTCTATGTGATATACATTGCAATAGTGCTGTTTTAAAGAATAAGAAGCATTATTTGCAAATGATATTGAAAAGCATCCAGACACAGCTATGCAATTTAAAACAGTTTTTTGTTTTTCTGAATTCTATGAGTACATCCTCATTCTTATTAATTAGATGATTCAACTCTCTAAGTAATTTTTATCATTTGCCAGTTATTGCTAACCAAATGCAGCCTTTATTCTCTTAGTTTATGCCTTTTCCCTCTTTCTTTCTTTCTTTTGCGGGGTGGGAGAGATTTTTATTAAAGGGCATGTGTGCTCCCCAGAGAGACAGAGAGATGGAAAGAGAAAATGTGAGAAGTCCTCCCCGGGGGGATGGCCATGCTATAATCCCTTCTCCTCCATTCTCCTCCAGGGGTTTTGAGCTTGCACGTACACACACCTGGTGTGAGTTTCAAGCTGTGGGGTCTGATACTCGAACCATGGTTGGCCATGTGGGAGTACAGTGCCTTAATCATAGGCCTCTGCCGGCCCCATCCTATGTCTTTTCTGGGGGACACCTAGACACACAGAGAGAGCACTTTTGGCCTCAGGAGTTTATCTTGCATCCTCCTCACTTCTGTCTTCACTCCTGGCAGTCACTTTTCCACGTTCACGGAAAGCTTGCCTTGTTCACAGCTGACCCTACATGGAGATTGTTTGCAATACAACACGAGGTCCAACTGACTGCCATTCCCGTCTCTGTAGTTTGCAGTCTGCGCACAATGTTTTGGCTGCTGTGATAAGTCAACTTTCAGCCCAAGCTCTTGAGTCCGAGTCTCACTAGACGGTAACAGATACCAAAAACAAAGTCACATTTTCTTTGCACAAACCCTCGTTCTATGCAATTCATATACCCTATGTCCAAATCCAACCAGTGTGGTCATTCTAAATCATGGACCGAAGGGAAAATACAAATCGACATTGCAGAACTTTTAAAAATGATTAAAATGTAAATATCTATGATCATGACCTAAAGTAGTAATGAAAGGAAATTGTGTATTTATGAAAACTTCTATCCAGGGACAGGCAGGTAGAATGGTGGTCAAGGCTCTGAACTCCCACATAGCAAACTGCAGTTCGAGAGCTGGACCTGGCAGCTTGCTTTCTCACTCCCCTCCCTCTTTTTGGGCTCTCTCTGGTGAGCAAATGTGCCCTATACCAACTAATAATAATAATAATAATAATAATAAATGTTAAAACAAAGAAAACAAAAACATATACTTGTATACATATAAGTAAATAAAAAATAAATTTTAGGATTGATAAATTCATCAAAGGAAAACAATGTTAACCAAAGTAAATAAGAAGGAAGGAATTAATAACAAAAATAAGTGCGGTAATGGAGATTTGCTCCTTCTCTTCCAAAAAAATTTAAAGTTGGTTCTTCAAAAGAAAAAAGAGAAAACATAGACTACTACTTAGTCTAACCAGGTAGGATGGATGAGTATGGAATTATGAAAACAAGAAATGTTTTTCCCCAACTTTTTATTTGGAAAATTTTAAAGCCAGATAAAAAAATAAAAGAGTAGTAAATGAAAGCACACTTACCGTCTAAATTGACTAGTGGTTAATAATCTGGCATGTTTCGGCCAGCAGCAGGTGGCAAGGGGGTTCAGGCAATTGGATTCCATATGGCCTGACTGCATGCTTCGGTCCCAGGACTGGTAGTTTGAAAAAACATGCACGGCACATGCGCATGCATGCCCAAAATCTTGAGAGGAGAATGGAGGCGAAGGGATTATTTTGTGGATATCCACCCCGTGGGGACTGATTTCTTACTTTCCCTCTCTATCTCTTTCTCTGTCACTCTCTGGCGAGCACACAAGCTTTATGGCAAATTAAAAAAAAAAATCTGGCATGTTCAGTTTCTCTCTCATGTGCATCTGTATGTATCTGAGGGTATTTCAAAAAGTTGTGAAAAATAGATTAGAGTATGTGTTAATTTGGGGACAAAAGTTGATTCTTGAATAGTTTTTCATAATGCCTATTTTCCATAAATGTAAATTAAATGTAATTATCAGTTTTTATGACTCTTAACCTCCTAAAAATATAAGCATATACTTCTAAGAAGAAAAGTCTTACCATATCATTGCAGTCATATATCAGGGAATGTTACTTTGCCTAATATGTGTATTTGATATATAGTCCATATTCAGTTTTCCTAATTATAGTATAAATATGCTTTATGATTTTATTTACTTGCTTGGATTTGGTCCTAGATTCAAATTAATGTTCATACAGTACATTTGCTTGTCAATGATGATGTCTGTTTAATATTCTTTAAGAACAACAGTTCTCTTTTAAATGTCATTTGGTGGGGACAAGTGTCTTTTATTTATTTATTTATTTTTATTTATTTATTTATTTATAGACCACAGATTAGTTTATTTTTAACACCCATCATGCCATGAATTCATAGGGAAGAGGTTCCAGTAGCTCAGGCTCCTTTCCATTGGTTCTCATAAAGTGTGGTTCTCTGGGTGGAGCAGGCTAGCGCTTTAGTTGAACCCAGGTCCCTTTCTCTTTGGCTTCTTTCTTTTTCTGGTCATTTTCCTTCACACGTTTTAGGAAGCTATCTCTGCTCTTAGAATGCTTCATATGCTCAATACGCAAGAATCTTGCCCTTAACTTGTTTGTTCACAACAATGCCAACAGCATGCTGGGTAACATTGTAGACTCTTCCAGTTTTGCCATGGTAACATTCATGGGGCATTCCTTTTTGAACAGTACCCATCCCTTAATGTCTACAATATCACCTTTCTTGTAGATTTGCATTTATGTTGCCAAAGGAACAACTCCATATTTTCTAAAAGGCCTAGAGAACATATATCGGGTGCCTCTCCTCTTTTCCTTTGTGTTCGTCATTTTGGTGAATTACTGGAAGATGGCGGTTCTGGCCAAAAAGGACAGATGTGGACATTTTTGAAGAAACCAGACCAGTTTTCCTGTAGAATGTCCTATATTCTTGGACACTGTTTTCTCAGGGAAAGTTTTGGTTAAATACTTTTGGCAAGAATCTGGAGGTGCCTAATATTATTTTGTTTTATTTTCAGTAATAGAAAGAGCTCCCTTAAAGAGTCATGATTAGAAAGCTCTAATTTTTCATGGTTTTAGAAGAGAAAATGGAAGAAATAAAATGAAATGCAGAGGAAAATGTAGTCTTGGAAAAGGGTAGGATGGTTGCCGAAGCTAGAAGGGCCAGAATTTGACCAAGGTAAAGGTAATCAATGCAGCCTAAGGCACCATTAAGGTCAAATACAATAGACTGAAAGAGAAAAATATCTTAGTAATAACAGTGTGCTGTATCCTGAGTCAGTAATATTATTTATATTATCTCTATTGATTTTAGAATACCTTCCAAGTCCTCTTTGCCAACTACCTTCCAAATATTTTATGTACTTTTGTCACTAAGATTTCCTGTAATATCAGTTAAAGGTTTCTGCAGTGCAACCTTATCCTTAACCATGTTTATAATGGGGACACAAAAAGAAAAATCATTAAGATCTCATTATGGAACTAATTTATCACCAATGACTGAATTTCGTGTTGTTAAATTTCTAACATTTATATCATGATTTCTGTTCATAATATTTTGCTATCTACAGACACACCAAATTCTAAGGAGGAGTTCCTCTTCCTGTCTTGGTGACAATACGGACATGATGTTGTGAAAGTCATGCTTCACATCATCCTGTGATTGTGACAGTGCTTCAAAGAAGGCACAAAGAGGGAGTTACCCCTCCACATTTTGGGGGGTATGTAAAGGTCATTACTTCTTCAATATTAAAATACCCCTTTTTGATTCTCATGAATGGTGTTTGCAGAGAGCGCGACTGTTCAGGGCTAATTCACACGATGTGAGCTGCCGAGGTGGTAAAGAGGTTGGGGTCGCTGACTTGTCCGAGCGGTAAAAATACCGCCCTCAGTGTGAAGCGCTCACTGTGACTTCTTCCACAGGAACTTGTAAGCTGCCCTCTTTGTGTCTGTAATGAGACAAATCTTGTTGTTGTTGTTGTTGTTGTTTTCTTTATAGGTTTTTTTTTGCTTAGGGCTCTGTGTCTGCCAGAGAGAGACAGAGAGTAAGAGGGAATGTGAGAAATAACACCCAGAGAGAATGGCCATGCTATGATTCCCTCTCTTCCATTTTCCTCCCAGGATCTTGGGCAGGCATCCACATGCACTTGGCATGGTTTTCAAGCCACTGGGTCTGGGATTCAGACCGTGGTTGGCCATGTGAGAGTCCAGCGACTTACCCGCTATACCACCTGTTGGCCCCAAGACAAATCTTTACCTGAACTAGACACCATCTGTGAAGTACATCTTAAGGTTTTGCCCAAGTTGCAAACCTAAAGGGAACAAACTGTGGGAAGATTTGAATTGGAAAGAAATTCCCAATGTTTCTTTTAGCTTGATGGAAAAGGTGTGTTAAAATGTTGAATAATTTTGCTTTATATAAAAAATTTCAGAAGCAGGGCCAGCTAGAGGCATAGTGGCTAAGGTGTTGGACCCCCACATGGTTGACCATGATTCAAGTTCTAGACCTGGTGGCTTGAAACTCAGCTGAGCACATGTGCGTGTGTGCCCAAAACCTTGAGAGTAGAACGGAGGAGAAGGGATTGCGGCCTGGCCATCTCCACTGGGGAGTGATTTCTTGCTTTCTGTCTCTCTGTCTCTCTGGTGAGTGTATGTACCCTATAGCAAAAATTTCTCCAAATTTTTTAAACATTTTAATGAGAGAGAGTTCATACACCATAAAATTTATCCATTTAAATTGTACAACTCAATGTCTTCTAGTGACAGAGTTGAACAGCCATTACCAGTAAGTTCATAATGTTTTAATCACCCACAAAGAGCCCCCCTGCCTTTCTCCTATTACCCATCTTTTCCAGTGTCCCAGGTCAGCTCTAACCTACTTTCTGTATCTGTCTATATGCTTATCCTGTATATATCATGTAAATAGAATCAAATATTGTGTGGCATTTAGCCACCTGTGTTTCCATGTAGCATGATGTTTTCAAGGGTTATCCCTGCCCTAGCATGTATCAGTACTTCATTCCTCATTGATTTATTTAAAATTTAGGGTACATGCACTTGCTGGAGAGAGAGAGAATGTACCTTCAGGGGAGGGGTGATGACTATGCTGCAATCCCTTCTCCTCCATTCTTATCTCAGGATTTGGGGCATGCACGCACACACGCGTGGCGTGTTTTGTCAAGCCACCAGATCTGGAACTTGAACTTGCCCAGTTGGTCAAGTGGGATCTAGTTGCCTTAACCATAACACCACAGAGCAAGCCCCTTCATTCCTTTTTATTGTGGAATAATATTCCACTGTGTAGTAGACCACATTTCATTTGTCTGTCCATCACTTGATGGACATTTGGGTTGTTTCCACCCTCTCGGCCGTTGTGAGGAGGCTGCCATGCAGAGCTGGGCACAGCTTTTCTATAAACTGGATTTCATTTCTCTCGGATGTATCCTTCAGAGTGGAATTGCTGGGTCATATAGTGACTCCATCGTTAGTATTTTGAGAAACTGCCAAACTGTTTTCCAATGTGGCTGCCTGGAAAAAAAAGAGACACTTTTGATAGTCTAAAAATAATTGTGCAGTCTACACGATAAGTCAGCAGGGTTTAGTGGAAATTAAACAGGGAATGGGAAGAATCTGGATCTAGTCCCAGCTCTGCCACTAATTAGTTGTTTGACCTTAAGCAACTCATTTGCATTCTCTATGCCCAAGTTTCCTCATTTGTAAAATAAGTGTGTGTTTCTTCGAACAAGCACAACTCTTGAATATAATTATAGCTACTTTACCTTTGTTTTCCCACTGTCTATGAAACTACTCTGGGGCCTAACATTATGCTTACCCCTGAATAAAACACTTCAGGGGAGCCCGTGCCATCTCTGACTGCTCTTAGGTAACATGATATCATCACATTATAGAGGCTTTGGGTTACTTTAAGTCACAAAACATGGTCATAATGCAGTATTGAAAATTTCCACCTTATATAATAATTAATATTTAAAAATAATTATTTAATTATTATTATTTATTGTTTTTGAGAGATTTTTGACACAGTGCATGCACTCACCAGAGAGATGGAGATAGAAAGTGAGAAATCATCCCCTAGGGGAGATGGTCACTCTACCATCCCTTCTCTCTACTCTCCTCTTGGGATTTTGGGCAAGCATGCACACATGTCCAGCATGAGTTTAAGCCACTTGGTCTGGGACTCAAACCATGGCTGGAGTCCAGCAGCTTAACTATTATGCCATCTGCTGGTCACATTATTATTATTTTGTAATGTGGACAGAGAGAGAGAGAGGGAAAGTGAGAGAGATGGACCCCAGGTCTGGGACACAAACCAAGGTTGGCTATGTAGGAGTCCAGTGCCTTAACAACCATGCCACCTGCCAGCCTCATTTATATAATTATTAAAACTCTGAATCTGAGGCTTCTACCTACCCCAGTCTGAACAAGGATTGCTGTTGCTCCTGACCTCTCAAGAGGAGAGTACCGGGACCAGCAGTTAGCGTAATGTCCTTCCATAGGACAATTTATCTGTGACCTTCGCCATGCCACTTCCGAGTGCCTTTTGGTAGCATTTCATTCCAATGGCCTTGGGCGTGGCCGCACAACTAGGTCAGAAAGTTGGAAAGAGCAGAATGCCATTCTGAGTGCGGGCTTTCCAGAGCATGGATGTCTCTGCTTAGGATTCTGCTGTCTGCCACAACAGTAGCGCATTCTTAATATTTATTCTCTTTCAGTCTGGATTCTAGGAAGACAAGCTATGTGGAGGGAAGAACTTCTGAGGTCTTAGGGTACATTCAAGCTGCCATCAAGTAACAAGAACAAGAAATAGGTTTCCTTAACATAAAGTATTGAGATTCGGGGCTGTTCATTGACATAGTAGCCGTGACTCACAGAGAGGCTGGTTTGATGCTGGAGGTGACTCATCATTGAGACTTCTCACTTGTGCTTCCTGATTCTGGCTGTTGTTGACTCTGTTCTCGGCCCCAGTTCATTTGATGACATCTCTTGTCTCCAGTCCAGGTCTGGTCAGTGCGTCAGGCAGTCATCTCTGATAGACAGTATCAAAGATGAGGAGTCTTATCCTACGCTGCCGCCCATCTTTTCCTGGCTTAGCCTTGGTCCAGAGGAGATGCCCACACATTCTTTTCCAGGATAAATTCCAATGTTATTCATCCAGGCTAGCTCCTCTGACTCTATATTACCAGGTACCAAACTCACTGCTGGCCTCTAGGTTTTTCAGGCCAGAGTCAGGCACCAGATCATTTGGTGTCTCCCAACTTGAGGAAATGCATATTAAGTACTCCGAGTATCTGCATGTGTTGTCTAGCAAGTCTGTGGCAGCCATGAATGATGCTGCTCAAATCTCCTGCCCAGGAACCTACTGTGAGGAGCAAAGTTGACTGACAGCCCCATCTGCCACCTCTTCAATTGCAATGTTTACATTAAGACTGCACTTACTCTGCTGATTCCCAGGCAATGAGTAAGCACACTGTAGTAGTACTAGTCCATTTCAACCCAGTGTGGAATTTCTGTAATTAGGGTCGCCAAATGAAATGCAGGACATTTTATTAGATTTGCATTTCAGGTAAATAATTAGTAATTATTTCATGTAAGTATGCATAAAATATTTGGGGAATATTTATGCTAAAAGTTATTTATTATTGATTGAAAATTCAGGTTCAACTATGCATCTTTTTTTCATTTGTTAAATCTACCAATAATGACAGTGGTTGCTTAAAAATGTGCTACTTCGTGGCTGAGAAATACTTAGAGATGCATTGTGATGTGAGGGGCTCTTCTAGTCCAGTCCTTTTCCACTCTTATTTCACAAGTGTCAGACCTGCATGGTGGTTTGAATGTTTATACTATCTCTTCCTGCCAGTTCCCCTTTTATTCTCAAAAGGCATTTCTTCCCAAATCTCTTGCATGTGTAATGCCACCTTGGTTGCTGCTTCTCAGAGGACCAGAATTGGCACACAGTCCTTTAGAATCTGATTAAATTTGTATCTTTATCTCCATTGAACATTTGATTTTAACTCTATCATGTGGATACTAGACTGGATGATTTTTAAATTCCATTCAGCTATATTTTTAATGACTCTAAGTTTATTCTTTTTTTTTTTTTTTTCTGGAGAGGTTTTTCTCTATAGGGTGCGTGCGCTTGCCAGACAGACAGAGAGAGACAGAGAGACAGAAAGCGAGAAATCACCCCCCAGAGGGGATGGTCATGCCGCAATCCCTTCTCCTCCATTCGCCTCTCGGGATCTTGGACACGCACACACATGTGCCCGGCATGAGTTTTAAGCCACCGGGTCCGGGACACTGGGAGTCCAGTGACATAGCCATTAAGCTAACTGCTGGTTCCCTCTAAATTTATTCTTAGAATCAAAAAGAAAGATCAAACTTTTAAAAATCTCCCAACTTTACTGAATGACAATGAAAGGAATAAGCCAGGCCACCTTTCTCCTGTACCATAATAGCTACCATTTGCAGACTGTTCTCCAATGAGTGCTTCCCCAGCTGTGAATGCTAATGGGGGAGACCTGGGCCAGGTAACACTCTGCTATCCTGGTGGAGAGCTGTAGCCTGCCAGCTAGAGAAGCAACCAGCTCTTCTCTAGTCGTACAACTCAGCAAACTCTACTACTCAATATAGATTCCTCTCCTGGAATCTACATCTAGGCCTGCTGAATAATAGTGTACTGGACCATACTGAGGTCAGAGATGGGAAACAGACATGTCTACTGTTTTTTCAGGCTCTACTGATTATTCTTCAGTAAGGCTGTCAGGCAAACAGAATGTGCTCTAGCTGGCATTGTCTTTGTGTTATTGACATTGGTCCAGTGACTAGGACATTTGTCTCATCCTTCAATGAGATAATGCTGAAAACAAACCAAAGAAGCAGAAATCAAAGTCTACCGTGGAAATGGGAAGCGTTTCCCTGTGGAGGTGTGGCATGTCGAGATGGCCTGGTATTTCTATGGGGTTACGCAGGTCAGGGAAATGGAACTAAGAAGAGACGCTAAATCCTGCAAGGCATGTGACCGCCATCACTGCCTGCCCCTTGTAAGGGAAATAACCTCAATGAAGACAAGTTAATCAGCAGAACTACCACCTGGGATTGCCTTATAAAGTAATAATAATGACTAATCCCATAGGAAACAAATGTGATGGAAAGGATATTATTGTTCCAAGATCCAGATTGACTACTTAGTGTATATGCTAAAAAGACTGTCAGGAGAGAATATAAACAATTTGGAAGATGGAAATGAGGAGACCCCCAAAAGTTGTGTTCCACTGGATTAGGATGCTAAAGCAGTCAGTACAGGGGGTAGCCTCTAAGGAGCTACTTCTTGGGAACCTGTTACTAGGTACAGGGAGAGTATAGTAGGCACCATTATTGCCATGCCCAGATCCCTTTTACCTGGCCACTGCCTCCAGCCTTCAATGGAAATGGACCTAAGGAAGAGAGGCGTATGCTTGTATATCAGATAATGATCATATAGGAGAACAAGGCCGATAGCCAGTGATTTGTCAGGCCCTGTTGCTGTTGGATCCAACCCATGTTCTCACCCGGATCGAGATAAATTACTTCCCCAGTCTTACTTAAACATCTTCATAGTTCAAGGGCCAGAGTTCCTCTCCAAGAATCTGATATGTGACTAGCCCTGCCAAGTTTCTCTGTGCTATTTTGGAGTATGATAGGTCATGGGGGGACCACACATCTGATGGTGCTCTTGGGTCTATGATTTCTCCTCAGTAAGTGCTGAAACAGAAACTCTTCTTTTTAAAAAAATTGTAGGGCAGGAAATTAAGGAGAAAAATAGAGAAGTAAGATGTTTGTGGGACATAGAAATGGTTTTTAACTGCTGATGATAATGTGTATAGTATTCTCAACTGGACTGGTCTGAGGTATATTTCATGTTGGGTAAATTCTCTCTACAAGTTAAATGATTTATAGCAATTGAATGTATCAAATAATAAAATTAAAATTAAAAAATAATTTAATTTATAGTTATTATTTTTTTAGTTTGCTACAGGGCACATGAAGTCGAGAGAGAGAGAGAGAGAGAGAGAGAGAAGGAAAGTGAGAAAGCAAGCAACCAGGTCTAGGACTTGAACTGTGGTTGGTTATGTGGGAGTCCAGCATCTTAACCACCATGCCACCTGCTGGCCCCTGACTCAGGAACTCTTATGAGGAACATGTCTATGGGTCCTCATTTAATCAACAGAACCTATCCCCTATAGCTACTAAGGAAAAGATAAAAATGGGAAGAACTGTGAAACTTTCAAACTCTTTGCATTCACATTCTTTAAAGGAAATAGAAAGGTTTCATAGATTAAATTATTCATATTTCTATCACTCTCAATAGCTTAAGCATATTAATGTAAAATCTTTTTATTTTTTATTTATTTTTTGGCTCTGTATTATCAGTTTGTCACATGCTGCTTGGAAAATATTCAGATGCTATTACTTTCAGTAAACAAATGAGAAAATAGAAGTGGAATTTAAATCATGAATTTGTGATTTTTCTGGTGTGGAAAGCATGGGTCCAGATACAGAAGTAGAATAACTTTCACATTAGAGTAATTGTGACCTATAATTTTAGTTTGAGCTTCACTAATTAGGATTTGTGGACTTGTGTGTGGTAGAGATAAGCTTTGTCAAAATATTACTTCTTGTGTTTCTACAAAACAGCCCACAAACCTTTCAGGCTTTCAGTAGTTAATGTCAGTTTATCAGTGAGAAAGGAAACAATAGAAAGGAAAATGGAAGGCATTTTACAGACTCAGGGTAAGAATGAGGAAATATTACCTTGGGATGAGAAAGGGAGATGCTCCTTAACAGTTTGAATAAAAATCTGGACCTTCCCAATGCTTTTCGATGTGTATATTAATGTTATAGAAGTCCCTGTCATACTAGGCTACTGATGACTATGCAATCTCTTCTATTTTTTTAAAAATTTAATTTCTTTTTTGCCATGCTCTCACCAGAGGAGACAAAGAGATATAAAGAGGAAGGGAAAGTGAGGAATTCCACTCTACCTCCTGGGACTAGAGCAGTCATGCCACAATCCCTCCTCCTACATTCTTATCTTGGGATTTTGGACATGAATATACATGTGCTCAGGGCCAGCATTTTTCACAGGATGCTGGATCCAGGTCTCTAACCACAGAGTTGGCCATGTGGGATTGAGCTCCTTCATCTCCACATCACCTGCTAGCCTAACCTCCTCTAGTCTCATGATGCCTTACTTGGAATTACAAAAGAAAGATAGCATCTTACAGTTATCTGAGCTTCAGGGCATGTGCAGATTTTCCCCTTAGATTACACATTCTTGCTCAACCACTTATGGGTACACAAGGAACTGACTACATTTCTGTGTTTTAGAAGTTTCTCATCTACAGCAGGTACATAATAGTGTAGGCCTCAGAGCATGGTCAAATAGGATTAAACAAATAATAAAACTGCTGGCACACAGTAGTGAGTCAATAATTATACTTTTTTGTTTCTTTTTGCTTTTCATTGTTTTCACTTATCTAATATTTTCACTTTTATCGACAGTTTTAAATAAGTTTAAATACCACTTGACTATTTCAAAATATTTTGCTAAAAATATGAGTGTTTAGTGTTTAACATCACTGTACTTCTTTTTCTATCATATTCTTTTCAAAATACTAAAAAATAGTTATTTTTGTGTACTCATCAGTAATTTAAACTTCTGAAAGTAGAGGTAAAAGAATTAACATTCCCTAAAAAACTATTATGGGACAGTCCCCAGAAAAGATAACTTAATTTTATTTCATTTTTTTTCTAATTGTTAACTTTATCTATGGGAAAAATCTGACAAGTACAGACA
>NW_006159635.1:1092506-1108690 GCF_000334495.1 Tupaia belangeri chinensis
ACAAATTTGTAGGGAGAATGGAAGCCCCCCCCCCATTTCTAGCCTTCTCTATCTGGGCTCTATGTAGCCATTTTCAGAAATTAAATTTATTTTCTTACAATTTTAAAATTTAATATTGTCTTAATTATAAAAATAGTGCATGTTTCATTTTGCTTAATAAATTTTTGTGCTGTTCAAATTTATTTTATAACAACCAATTTGTTTTCTGCTTGATCCATGACTGTAACTACCTTATATTTTAGATGTTTCTCTTATGAATAGAATATAGCTAAATTATGTTGTGTTGTTCAGTTTTAATTGAAAAATTGTGTTTTTTAATACTGTTTGTGATTACAACAATATTTGGACCTATTTCTATTAAGCTATTTTATACTCTCCACTTATCCCTCCCCTGCTTCCTTTCCCTTCCATTTCCCTGTTTTCTTTTGTTTTGGATTGATTGGGTTTCTCTTTCTAGCATTTTGTGCTGCTCAAGTGATTTTAGTGTGTGTATTTTACTTAACATTGTACAAATTTGATCAATAGTTTCATGGACAATTTTGCTCCCTAACTCCCTTTCATCATGTATTATTTTTTAGATTTTTTTTCTTAAACTTGGCTTTATCCTTAAATTAGGTTTCTTCCTTTTTTTTTTTTTCTGTTAGTCATTCACCACTTTAAGCATTCATACTTACCAATTTCTCCTGTCCTTACAGATTTTCCATCTGGGGTCATTTTCCTTCTCTACTAAGCACATTCACCACAGGGAGTTCCGTAGTGTGGATCTGTTGGTAGTAAGATCTCTCAGGTTGTACTCTACTGAAAATGTCCTAATTTGCTCTTATTTTTGAAGGATAGTTTTCCTCAGTGTGGAATTCTAGGTTGATAGTACACTCTTAGCTCATTAAAGATATTGTTTAATTATATTTAGATTTCTCAAAACTAGTTGTCAACTTATCATCCCTTCTCTTAGGTGGGAGAGGTAACCTTTGCTGTATATCTTCAACTAAGTTTTTCCTTTTGGCCATTCCATTATTGTATGTTGTGGTGTGGAGTTTTGGGGAGTCCCTGGGCTTCCTGAATCTAAGAATGAGATTCTGATAATTTTAGAATGATTTTGGCCCTCACGTCTTCTGTGTTTGCCTCCTCCCCACGCTATCTGCTCTCTCTTGGAGATCTCTGATGTGCTTCT
Source organism: Tupaia belangeri chinensis (assembly GCF_000334495.1). Taxonomy (NCBI): domain Eukaryota; kingdom Metazoa; phylum Chordata; class Mammalia; order Scandentia; family Tupaiidae; genus Tupaia; species Tupaia belangeri. The sequence continues at coordinate 1,093,678 of NW_006159635.1, forward strand.
CTTTAGCCTCGAGTTGAACTTCCATACCCTTCTCTGTTAGTTCTTTGCTGCGTCTTACAGTTTGCCAAATCTCTTCTTAGTTATGCTTCAACATCCTAATTCATTGACTATCTAATTTGTATTTTTAATTGTAATTTTTCTTTTACATGTTAAGTTTACTTTACCTGAAAAATTTAAATAGAAACTTTTTAACTTTGTAACATTTGTTTACTTATTATTTTTAAGCCTCGTAAGTATAGTATACTTAGACCTATCTCTAGTGATTTCAGTATCTACAGACTGCAGCTTCTACTCTTCTCCATGTGGAATCTTGCCCCTGACAGTCTCTTTTCCTAGTATGTGAAATTAATGTGAGTTTATGATTTCATACTTCTTGCATCTTAATTTTTTAAATTTCATTTATTCATTCACTTAGTTTTCAGTTTGACTGGAGTGAGAGAGAGAAAGTGAGAAAACAAGCCACCAGGTCTAGGACTCGAACTGTGGTTGGCCATGTGGGAGTGTCCAGTGCCTTAACCACCACAATACCTGCTGGTCCCCACACCTTAATTTTTGAGAATACTTTGAGTCCTGAGTTTAAGGTGAGTTTACAGTGATAAGAGCTTGCTCTAATCACCTCCTAGGAGTCACATTTTCACAAGACCAACTTACAAAATATTTCTCCTTTGGTTTTCTACCATTGTCTGAGAGAATTTTCAGATCACCCTGGTTTTATGCAAGAGTCTCTAATTGAACCTCTCAAATAACTGGGGCCCAGGCTTTCCCTCTCATACCATCTATGACCCACAAGACCAAAAATCTAGGTCTGTAACAAATTTACTAAATAGAAAACAAAAATAGATTGTGCCTACTTTTTGTATTTCCTTTCCTACATCCATTCATTTCCTTCCCTCCTTTTATCTTTTATTGTTCTCCATAATGCCCCTACTCTCTAGGCTGTATTATTCAACATTGGCTCTGCCCCAATGGATTCTGTCACTGGGGAGAGAAAGAATGAATGGCAGGATTTCTTCTCTTTGCTCATTCTTTGCTCAGTTACTATTCTGGGATTTGGGAGTAAACTACGTTCTATGTCTTTTTTTGTTTATTTGTTTTATTTAGTTTTTATTTTGTTTTTAATTGGCCCATAATAATTGTAGATGTTTACTGGGTACAGTGTGATGTTTCAGTGTGTGTGTGTGTGTGTGTGTGTGTGTGTATTGTATAAGAATAAAATCAGGGTGTTAGCACATTCATAGTCTCATACATTCATCATTTCACTGAGATGCAGACATTCGAAAATCCTCTCTTTTAGCAGTTTTGAACAATGTCGGTAACCATTGTCAGCCTACTATGCAATCGTACGCTAGAACTTAAGTGAAACGAACCAGGCACAGAAAGACAACTACTGCATTATCTCAATCATAAGTGGGATCTAGAGAAGTTGAGCTCATAGAAGGGGAGAGTAGAACAGTAGTTAGTGGGGAGGACTAGGGATGGCAGTAGGGAAGAGATTAGTTGACACGTTCTGTGTCTAAGACTTTTGCTCGGTGGCCCTCCTCCCAGAGCCCTAAGCTATTTCTGATCTTTTCTCATACTCTTACCAGTTATTGACCCTTCAGATCTAGGAGTGAACATGGTGCATCCCTGTGGTCATTTTCTGGATTCTTTACTGCCCTCTCTGATCCCTTAAACCCCGCCCAACTGTGAGAATTAGTGCCCCCATTAAACCCTCTACCTTCCAGTATCTTACCTGTATCCTGTCACCAACCTGGAATGTGTTAACATTGTAATTGTTCCGGTTGAGGGAAATGAGGCTCAGAACTAAGTGTATTTAAAGGAGAGAAACATGGCAGTTTGAGTTGTTTCAACCTGGTTAAAGTGGGATCTCTGTTTCCTCGCACCACTCCAGGTTAAGAGTGGCCAAATAAAAATGCATGAGAAAGTTGGAAAGCAGAGTGAAGCAGGGCCGAACATTCCCTGAGATTCCTGGTAGTCAGACAGCACATGCACAAAGGCGGAGGTGCCTGGTAGGTCACTGCTTGTCTTCGATTGCTGCTCCATGTCATGCTGCTCTTTTTTGTGACTGCTGACTCCTTAGACAGCTAGGGGCTTCAGACCTGCCACCACGTGTGCACTGCAGACACAGAGTGGTTGAAAGACAGAGGCAAATGCTTCTACTTTCACTGGAAAAATGCCTAGGATGAAAGCCCATGTGGAGGGAGAGAGGCCCAGGACCCATTGCCTTCCATCCTCCCAGCTGAGGCCAGAAATGTGAGTGAGCCCACTGAATACCCTTCAGCCTGTCAGGGTTCAGATCTTCACAGTTATGTGTGTGGCCCCAGGTAAGACTAAGAAGAAATACAGAATCACATCTGGAGAAATAATGTACTTATGTTGTTCTAAGTCACTAAGTTTTGAGATTTATCATTCTATATAACATGCAGAAATGGGTACATGTAAATGTGGTATTGTTATAATAATGATAATTTTTTTTTTTTTTGGAGAGGTTTTTGCTATAGGGCGCATGCACTCACCAGACAGAGAGAGACAGAAAGTGAGAAATCACCCCCCAGGGGGATGGCTGCAATCCCTTCTTCTCCATTCTCCTCTCGGGATCTTGGGCACGCACACACACGTGCCCGGCGTGAGTTTTAAGCCACTAGGTCCGGGACGTGAACCACGGTGGACTACATGGGAGTTCAGTGACATAGCCATTGCGCTAACTGCTGGTCCCAATAATGATAATTATTAAAAGCCTAAGACATGTGATATTGAGTTTGGGGCTTGGTGATGAGAAGAATTTGCAAAGGTGGCTACTATTTGACACTGGGAAAGTCTTGAGGCGGGAAAAAAGGCAATCTATGTTCTATAGTGACAGAAAAATTGGTAAATGTTGCCCATGGTAATTTGGAAGATAGAAGCTAGTAAGAATTATTGGATCTGTCTAAGGAGGCTTTCAGAAAAAGTGTTCAAAATGCCAATTGGCATCTTTTAGTATCATCTGATCAGATGTGGGAAGGAAGACCATCTAAAAATCGAACTATACAGTTTTCAAAGTTTTGAAGAAACAATGAAGACCAGTATTTGGGGGTTGGAAAATAAAATTATCTCTTCTGCCTAGTCTCTCTAGTCTTATAATTTGATCAAAGTAAGTGAGCTGCAAATAAAGTGTTGTCTGCAAGAACTTTTAAGACTTCTGAAAGAGAAAAGGTAGTGTCAATTAAACCCTCTGACCCAAAAATATACTACAAAGCTGTCGTAATCAAAACGGCTTGGTACTGGCACAGAAACAGACACATGGACCAATGGAACAAAGTAGAGTCCCCAGAAATAAATTCCCAAACATACAGTCAACTGATTTTTGACAAGGGATACCAGTGGGGAAAGGAAAACTTCTTCAGCAAATGGTGCTGGAAAAACTGAATTTCCTCTTGCAGAAAGATGAATCTGAACCCTTACCTCTCACCTTTGACAAAAATCAAGTCCCAAAATAGACAAGTGGGATTACATCAGATGAAGAAGTTTCTGCATGGCAAAATACACAGTAATTAGTGTGAATAGACAGCCCTCTGAATGGGAAAATATTTTTGTAAACTATGCGTCAGATAAGGGACTGATAACCAGAATTCACAAGGAGCTCAAGCAGCTGTTCCAAAAAAAGACTATCAATCCTATTAAAAGATGGGAGAATGAGTTGGAAAAAAACATTCTCTAAAGATGACATATGAATAGCTAAAAGGCATATGAAAAAATGCTCAACATCTCTCATTGTAAGGGAAATGCAGTTCAAAACAACAATAAGATACCACCTAACCCCAGTCAGAATGACTAAGATTAAAAAAAACAAAAAACAGTGCTGGCTGGGTGTGGTGAAAGGGGAACTCTCTTACACTGCTGGTAGAAATGTAAATTGGTCCAGCCACTGTGGAGAACAATATGGAGGTTCCTCAAAGATCTATAAATAGAACTACCATATGATCCAGCAATCCCACTCCTTGGTATCTACCCAAAGGAAAGAATAATACTTAATCAGAAAAGTGCTTGCACAGGGATGTATATTGCGGTGCTTTTCACAATTGCTAAGTCATGGAAAAAACCCAAATGCCCATGAACAGATGAATGGATAGAAAAACTGTGGCACATATACTCAATGGAATGCTATTCAGTCATTAAAAAACAAAAACAAAAACAAAAACAAAAAACCCAGCTTTTGACAGGAAGTGGATGAATATGGAAGATTTACTGCTGAGTGAAGCAAGCCAGGCTATGAAGGGAGAGGCATTGTATGTCCCCACTTAATATATACCGAGTGTCCGTACTCTATAACTGAAACTAATTGACTAAAAGATATAGAAACACAGTATATATATATAAATACAAGATATAGTGTGAAAGAGGAGGGTCTGAAGAAGGACATTTAGAAGAAAAATAGGGAGGTAAAGCATTAATGGCACAAAGAAATGAGGTATTATCTGTTGAAGGTAATTTGTACTTTTATCAACTGTACTAGGGATAAATGTTCACCTGTTGAAATATCCATTTTGTAAGCCAAATAATAATGTGATTGAATGTATAAAAGAAAATGAAATAAATAAATAAATAAATAAATAAACCCCTCTGATCTGAAACAGAATAAAAGCATTCTAAAAATTGTAAGAGTGTTGTACAAATATCCTCATGTGCTCTTCAAGTAGAGCAAGGTCATTTAGGACCCTCCAGACCCAGTCAGATTGTGGTATAGAGTCCCAGGTGATGGCAGTAATCCCAAGTAGCTTTGATATTATAGAAGAGCTGTCCAGATTTCTAGCTCCACCCTTGTGTGTGATCTGTTATGTAATACTCAGTAACAAACACAATCTACTCTTCAGAAGTATTTGTTACTTGAAATGTGATTTAATCCTGGCTCAATCATCTTTAGAATCACAGTTACCAGATCCCAAAGCTCCATTGCATAACTAGAAATGTAAAATCTTCCTCATTTTCTTACAGTGAGACATCTTGGGAAGTTCTTACTTCCCAATATCGGTGACATTTTTTTCTCCACATTGAGTGTGAACCTCACTTGAGATGAGATTCACAACCACTATCAGAAGCCAGGGCTCAGGATGCTACTTCTAAATCTGGGAAAGGCATTTTTTAACCCAAATAGTATACTCCAATTTTAGTTACCAGCATCATCTCTATTACTGATGTGAGAGCACCAGGCAGCTGGCTCTCTGCCTCCTTGCTGGGTCCCAGATTTAGGCAAACCTCCCTCCTCCTGCTGTGCAGAATGAAGGTCGCCTTGCTCTCTGAGGGGCTACGGGTGGTGCAGGCCGCCTGCAGACTTGGAGTCATGCATGGCTGGAAGGCCGCCATCTTGGAAAGGCTGCCTACTCCGTGCTGTCATCTCCATGTACTACTGCCAGGGTGCTGAAACGTGATTCTTGTTGAAGACAGACAGCTGTAGTGATGACAGTCCTGGTTTAACAGCGTGTTCTCATGTGTGGAAGGGGGAAAAAAGAAAGCTCTTCCCTCTAGTGTTAAACTTAGGAATGTTGCTATCCACCAAGTCATACTATTTAGTATCTACATTCAGATGCCTTTGTTTACCTTACAAATACAAGCGTTTATGAGGCATATCTGGAATAAGATTACTTAAAGCTAGAAAAACGTCCAACTCCAGCAGGAGGCTGTTTCTGAAGTTAGGCCTTATCTAACTGGCATTGAGCATGTCCAGATTTCTTCCACAGGATGGTGAGTTCCTTCTTAGGGCCCTGCCCCTCATGTCTATTTATATTGCTCAATAGAAGTTTTCAATCTATTTCAAGAGTGTTTCAACCTAACGTATATAATCTAATATCTCACTATTAGGTTGTATATCTTCCCTATGACAAGGGGAGAAGTTGGGGTCTCTTCGTTTCCTCAGATGACACATTGATCTATATGAAAATTTGCTCTTTCTAAAGAACACTTGAGTTCTCATATCTAAGTAGAATAGATGTGATGTGGTCAGTGTGAAGGAAATAAAAAGTGGCAAAAAAATTATTTCTGGCAGCTCGCTGTCAGTATCAAAATAGATTCATTATTTCACAACACAACACCTGGAAAGATAGTCAAGCCCCACTTAAGTGCTCTGTCCAGTATATGAGCTTAAGATTTTCTATATATGTCTAAAGTATAAGAGAAAGAGATTCTGAAAGGATATTTTAAAGGTGAGAATGGAGCTGTAAAGATTTTCTGTCATAAAACCTAGAGAGGACTACTCTGTTCCTGAACTGTCAATCTAGCATCTACTAAAACGTGTTGGCAGTCATTCCCTCAGAGTTGTCAAACGTGTCATTGATAATAGTTTTGCATCATAGAGGGGAAAGGGGATATTAAGAACTTAATTCTCAACACTTGTCAGTTAGTGGTGTCACCGACAGCTTAGAGCAAGAGCTGGTCTAATTCCTCTGAGCATATAACCTGAGGTCTTGCAAAGAGATGGAGTATGTGAAGGGAGAAAGGCAATGGGTTTTATTGAAAGTCTCTTATGCATTGGCTCCATACATTTCAAGTTTTCCACACCCTGTGGGACCAAATTCATTATCCACCAGTTCTGTAAGATAGAATGGAGACCCAGAAAGGTCCAGTAAATTTCCACAGGTTCTACATTCATTCCTGTCTCCTTGAGTGGGAGTTCAGGTCGAGCTAAGTCTCCAGGCTGTGTTCTTCTCACTGAGTCACCTACTTAATGTATGTCTGGGGACATGAGTGGTTTTTTGTTTTGTTTTGTTTATTTTATTTATTTTTTTGAAGAGGTTTTTGCTATAGGGCGCGTACACTCACCAGACAGACAGAGACAGAGAGACAGAAAGTAAGAAATCACCCCCCAGGGAGAATGGTCATGCCGCAATCCCTTCTCCTCCATTCTCCTCTTGGGATCTTGGGCACGCATGCACATGTGCCCGGCATAAGTTTTAAGCCACCAGGTCTGGGACGCAAACCGCGGTCGACTACATGGGAGTCCAGCGACATAGCCATTATGCTAACTGCTGGCCCCGACGTGAGTGTTTTGAGAGGCATGAGTGGACTATTCCTCTTCATTAGACTATAAGTAAATAATGAATATGATAATCAATATTATCAGGCAATGAAGTGGTAGCCAAAATCCCTAAATAATGGTATGATGCTATAAAATACTGAATACAATGATAGTTTTGGCTATCATGAGTAGGATTGCTGCTGCCAGCAAAACTATTGTTTTATGTCCCACAGAAAATTATTTTTTTTAAAAATGTGGTGTGTATATTGTAAAGCCCCTGGGCATAAGTACAAGAACACAAACAGCATTTACGTATCTATTATCTATTAACTGACACTGCATTTGCCAGGCATTTGACACAATTAAGCAAATGCTTGACTGAACAGATGGGTCTTCTAAGGATCCCTAAGGGCATGTCTACATTAACTGTGCCAAGGGGGGTTAATGCACCTCCTTGGCATCTGTGTGCATTCCCCATCAGCACATATACTGCCGCTTTGCATGACTGTAAATGGGTCCTGTTTTTGTCCCTGAGGACAAAGAGTAAATGGATTGAGCTATTTCCGGTTCCATTTTTGTCTTTTATTTGAAACATGTCCTAACAATAGTGGATTATGTCCTGTGATTATTTCTTGTATCCATTTACTTGAAAATGGCCGATGTATTTATTTGGTTTACTAGTGGCATCAAGGAAATCAAAGACATAGGAAAAGCACATAGAATTTTGATGTTATGCCTTGGTTTGCATCGTTTCTAATGCCAGGTTATAATAACTAGAGGAGGAAAAACCCAACGCATATCTTAACAGTAATAAGGAATGTAACATTCTAAAAGCCAACAAAAGAAGTATGTGTCTTGCACCAGGCTTGGTTTCACGGTCTCTGAGAAAGAAATAAGCTCAGATACACAGACCTGAATCAAGTTGGTATGGCAGACTCACTTTGCTGTCTGTTGGTTGTACATGCATCTCTCTTAGGAGTGACCATTTAACATCTCAACTAAATTTCTTTTGCCTTGACCAAGCCTTCAAGGCTTCCTTCAAAATCTCTTCTAAAAGGAGCGCAGTTCAGGACCTGGCCTGTGTGCTTTGTTGGTTTATATGTCAAAGAAAAGGCTGTGCCGTGAAACAAAATATTGGGTGTTGTAAGTATTGGGATTAACAATATGCCACAAAGTAGGGACTGTATTCTTTGAATTTGCACTGGTCCACAGCCATGTTGAAATGGGTTGCCTATAATCCTTTATAGTGAATGGGGTTCAGCACTAAAAAGAAGGTGGCCATGAAAATACATTCAATCAAACAGGTCATTATATAGGAGTATAAAATTGAGGGACCAGCAGTTAGTGTAATGGCTATGTCGCTGGACTCCAACGTAGTCGACTGCGGTTTGCTTCCCAGACCAGGTGGCTTGAAACTCAGGCTGGGCGCGTGTGCGTGTGTGCCCAAGATCCCGAGAGGAGAATAGAGAAGAGATTGTGGTGTGGCCATCCCCACTGGGGGGTGTTTTCTGTTTTCTCGCTTTCTGTCTCTCTGTCTCTGTCTGCCTGGTGAGCGCACATGCCCTATAGCAAAACCTCTTAAAAAAAAAAAAAAGAAAAAGAAAAAGAAAAAAAGAAAAAAAATTGAACAAAAAAATTAAAAAGAAAGAAAAACTACTTGCTTAACACCATTTCAACCTTGTAAGGCAAACAGATACATGCAATGAATGAAATTATTTAATAGTCTTGTCAAATCAGGCATTAGACATGGAAATTAGGTGGCTTCTATTCCCTCTTTGAAAAAGACTCATTTAGCAAAGTTTTATTAAAATATATATTTGATTTGTTGAGTGGAAGATAATTTTGCACTAGGCAAATCCCTCTATAACTTTTCTTTCTGCAGTCTAGGCATTTATTTCCTTTAGTTACTAAAAAGAAAATAGAAAGGAGAAATGGAAAGAAAAAAATCCTTCTGGAATGCTAATGAGTAAATACAATCCTAAAGATTTGCCTGATTGTACTGCCTACATTATTAGCTGTCAGGATAGTGAAATAACAGTAAGATGTATTTCATTTTAAAAGTACATTAAAAATTATACTGTGTATATTTTAATATTTTTTAGTGTTACTTGTTGAAAGAGGACCAAGATTATAACAGAATTATTTTCATTGTTTCTACTTACTGCCCACATTAAAAGGTGTTTTCCATTTTGTGAATATTTTAGGTTAAGCTTTTGGAATTTCTGTTCTAAAGTGAAAAGAAACCTTTATATTGCTATATAATTGTTTCAGAAGTCGGAGGCTTTGACAGTTTGTGACTCATTTGGTCAAATAGCTGGTTAGTGCTAGCTGTTAGAATTAAAACGGACTCTATTAAAACACAGCATCCTGGGACCAGCAGTTAGCATAATGGCTATGTCACTGGACTCCCATGTAGTTGACTATGGTTCACGTCCCAGACGCAGTGGCTTAAACTCACACCAGGCGCGTGTGTGTGCCCAAGATCCTGAGAGGAGAATGGAAGAGAAGAGATTGTGGCATGGCCATCCCCCCCTGGGGGGGTGATTTCTTGCTTTATATCTCTCTGTCTCTCTCTACCTTTCTGATGAGCACATGCGCCCTATAGCAAAAATCTCTCAAAAACAAAACAAAACACAGTATTCTGAAGTTTTTTTCAATGCTACTTCAGTCCATGTTGAATTTGGCTTTTCATTTTTTTAAATTAGTTAATACATAGAATATATGTAGTAAAATAAGTATTGTGTACTCATATGAGCACCCAACTTAACAACTAGAATGTGAGTAATGCAGTTAAATATTATACTTCTCTATCATATTAATTAATTTAGTACAAACTAAACTATCTCCCATCACTCTAGAGATATCCACTATTAACAATTTTGTGTATATCCTTCCGGGTGTGTGTGTGTGTGTGTGTGTGTGTGTGTGTGTGTGTGTATGTATGTATAAGAGAGAAAGGAAGAAACAATTTAATTTTATAACATACTATCATGTAATAGTTGTCATTTTGCATTTTGCTTTTCTACTCAACAATATTTTATGGATATATTATCTTGTCTAGGCACTTGTATGCATTTATTTTGAAATCAGTATTATAATTACCAGTCTTGTCTATATTTATCTACCTGTGCTAAGTACTTTTATATTGGACTCTGAATCACTCTGCAGTTAGTTGGCCTGGAGCAGCCGTATGAACTGTTCTGGAAGACTAAATGAAATTCAGTTGCCAGGGCAAAACAAAAGACAAGGTGTCACCATGTCAGGCTCCCAGCTGGGACCACAGGTCTGTGCCATCTTTGCATCTCGATTTTAGGCAGGGCCTTGCTCTGTTGTCCAGACCAACCTTGAGCTTGTGATTCTGCTGCCTTAGCCCCTGAGAGCCCCTGCGAGGCACCTCATAAGCACACACTTTTTCGCCTGCTGTTAGGTGAGGTTGGGAGTGGAACCTGGCCTCCCACCCGCTTCCAGCCTGTGGAGCAGTGTCTTAGCAGTGTGTGCCACCGCCACGGCTATGCTTAATTTCAGGTTTTTAAACTTTTTAAGATTTAGCTTACATGTGAGTAGGGCAGATCAGATATCATTGTGGATAGGACCAGAGGATGTGCTGAATAATTGCATCCTTATCTAAAATCAAGCAGGTTGAACAAAATGCCTGCAGGGTATTGGTTGATAGCAAGAGACCATCGAATTTCAGCACTTGGTCCTAGCTACCTCAGCCTTTTTGTCATCCATGTAAGCCGATGGTTTAGTCAGCACAACCCACTTGAAAGTGGCTGGTTTGAAAAGAGGTAGAAGGAGTGTAACCTTGGAAATCTTTGTCCACCACAGAGAGGTTGACTGAGAGGTCATTTTGTATAATAATGGTGGACATTTATTTTGAAGAACTATCTGCTATCATTGCACATCCCGGTAGGAAAAGGATGGAAATTAAGTGCTGGAAGACAACCTGTGGCATGGTGATTGAGGCAGCTGGATCCCACATAGCCAACTGCCTGGTTCAATTCCAGGACCCAGCAGATAGAAAAGCATACCAGGCATGTGTGTATGTGTGCCTAAAATCCTGAAATGAGAGTAGAAGAGAAAGAACTACAGCCTAGCCATTCGTCTGGGGGCTGCTTTCTCACTTCCCCCCTCTCTTGCTCTCTCTAGAGAGTGCACATATCCCTCTGGCAATTTTTTTTTTTAATGAAAATTCAGTTTTTTAAAACGAGATTAAATATTTGACTAAATTAACCTTCATCCCGTTGGAATACAACCCACATTCAGGACAGCTATTGCCCAGAATAAAAGTTCCATCGAGTAGGGACTTTTTCTCTTTCATTCTCATCACCCACACCAACAGTTTGCTTATACTAGGCGCCTGATACATATATATTACATGAGTGAATGAAAAAACAGTGGAAAGAATTCAGGCAAAGTGAAAAAGATTCTAGTCCTGCCTGAAGATGCTGTTGTTTTGTTTTGTTTTTCAATTTGCCATAGGGCAGGTGTGCTCACCAGAGAGAGAATGAAAGAAAGAAATTGAGAAAGCAGCCCCGAGGGTGGTAGTGACCACAAAGCAATAATTTCTCCTCTGTTCTCCTCTCTGAAGTTTGGGCACGCGCATGCGCGCGCACGCGCACAGACACACACACACACACACACACACACACACACAGTGTGTTTCTCAAGCCTCCAGGTCCAGGACTCACATAGCACACTCAGCCATGTAGATCCAGCCGCCTTAACCATCATACCACCAACTGGCCTGATGCTGGTGTTTTGATACTAGCTTATTTTGCATACTCTTGACATTTAATGCTTTCACCTCTTCTTATTTAACTTATTTTCCTATTTTGTTTCTTCTACAGTGGTTGTCAGTTGTGTATCACTATGGTCACCCTCCTGGTTTAATGAATTACGGCGGCTCAGTTTTGGAAGCATGGTGGACCCAAAACCTATCAATGGCACTTTTTTCTCTTTATATTTTTCCTGGATTGTGTCATCATCATCTTGGATTTTAACTGCCTGTCACACAAACAGATTTTCTAAAATTCTAGCTTTCGCATAGACATTGTTTCCATGTTCTTGATTCCTTGTAATCAGCACTATCTACCTCAGAGCACAAGCTCAAAACAAATTCTGCTCCCTTTCTCTCTCTGCCCTGGGAGTCCATTTTTCAAGATCACTCATCCTCTACTTTCCACTGCTATTGGCACTTGTAAACCCCAGATCTTTATCAATGAACCAATGCCCTCTTGTTTTCAGCTTTCCTTACTTTTCTTCCATCCTCTTCACTTCTGCTAAGGGGATCATTCTAAAAGACAAGCATGATTACATATCTGATTAAATTTTTAACTAATAAATTTAATTAAGCAGCTTAGCTTTCAAGATACTCTTCAGATCTTCATGCTCTGAATTATGCTTTTGTTGAAAGTCTCGGATGTGGCTCTATTTTTAAAAATATCCTTTGTTCCTGTCAGTAATTTATTTATTCATTTATTCAGTAGTCAAATGTTCATTTTTTTCATTCAGCAATCATTAAATGAAAACCTATTATAACCCAGAGGATTTAGCTGGGAGCTAGGGATACAGCAGAGAACAAAACAGTTGTAGTCTCTTTCATCACAGAGTTTGCAATCTAGTAAAGGATAGTATAAATAAACATGTTAGGTAATTATAAATACAATAAGTGATGCAAAGAAGAATTATAGAATATCTATAACATAAATGATGCAGTTTGTGAAATGAGGCATACTTTCCCTATAGAAATAAAAGGCTTTTTTAAAAAGATGATTTATTTAATTTTATTTATTGTTATTATTATTTTAAATTTGCTATAAGACATGTGGGATCACCAGAGAAAGACGGAGAGAAAGAGGGAGAGAGAAAGAGAGAGAACGTGAGAAAGTAAGCCAACAGGTCCAGGACTTGAACCATATTCAGCCATGTGAGAATCCAACACCTTAACCACCATGCCACCTGCTGGCCACAATAAAATGCATTCTTAGTCATAAATAATGAGAAGGATCCATCGATGTACAGAGAGGCATCATTATTCCAGGACGGGCAAAGATGGTGAGAAGACATGAAGATAGGAAGAAGGTACGGCACCTCCGTAGAGGGGCGAGCAAAGGAGAAGGTGGTCACTCCATCCCACCATGATTGTCTAGGTCTCTGTTCCTCTTTCACATACTTTATCCTTCAAGACTTTTGTTAAATGTCACTGCTTCCTCTTGGACCACTCACTTGGATTTTTATCTTTTCCCTTGTGCTCTTAAATTGCCTGTGAAGACCTTCGATCATCAATGTTTCTTGTTTTTCTTGAACCATCTGCATTTTCTTGGCTTAGCTCAGAGCTCAGAACGAGTGGAAAGTCGATGCATCTTTGTTGGGTGATAGAATTAATGGAAGAAAACTGAGCAGCCATGGCGTATTGGAGCCTGGGAACTGAGGAAACAATGATCAAGTACTATTCTGTGAAGATAAAAATAAAAGTGCTTAATAAATAGTTGTTCATACATTTTGAAGTGATGACAAGATATGATACAGAAATTAATTGGCATTAGAATCATACATGCCCATAGTTTAAATAAGGTATCAGTCTGTCAATCTCCCTGTCACATTTATGATTTATGTCCCCAAATGTGCAGAATCTCTAAGAATCAAATGATACAGAAGCATGATTTTCATTCCTTCATGAAACTCTACAGAAACTGAAGAAACTCTTCTCTGTGGATCTGCAGGGATTATGTTATTTCAAGCATAGTTTTGTTCAGCACCTTAGGGACCAACTGCTAAGAAAGAAAGTGTCCTGTCAGAAGAACCTGTCTTCTGATCAAATTGCTCCAGCTGTTGTTGGTAACCTTGCAGGGCGTTACCTTACCTATCTTTTTAAAAAGACTGTTTATCCAGAAATTATGTTCTATATCTCACACTAACTTGCCCTACCTTTTGAACTCTTTAGATTTAGAATTTTCTTATCATTTGTAGTGATTTTCTTCATACTTATTAACAAATTCTATTGGTAGTCTGCATGCATTCTTTTCATGAATTTCTTATACATGAACAGGACTTGGATTTATGTTTAAGACTCCTTGACCAGGTGCTCTGTTTAAGGAGGGTGTGTTTGTAATCCATCATGGAAGACTCTAAAAGCATTTTATAAAAACATTACCCAGTCTCAGTAGGAAAAAAAAATCTAAGGAAAAAAGTCGCCCCACTGCAAAGCTTCAAATTATATTTTCCAGGCTTTACAAATGAAATTTTGAAGGTGTTATTTAAAAATGTATATTTTAACTTGTAAGTGCATTTATCTCCTTTACACCGTGTGTGGACTTTCAGTATAAACAATGATGCTTGACAGAATTTTCTTAGACTTGAGAGTTTTGTGAAATCCTTTGACTCTCTCAAGGTAGCACCAATCATTGACAAAGCTGGCACAGTAACAGCCTATTCAAATTACAAATAAAAGTGTTATTGGTGTAACTTTGGATTTTCTGTTTAAAGAGGCTGCCAATGACTGGAACAGTGGTATGAATTCCCTGTTGGGAAGTGGGATTACAAATAGGCCATGGAGAGACCAGCAGATGGCATACTGGTTACGTCACTGGACTCCCACATGGTTGACCATGGTTTGAATCCTGAGACCAGTGGCTTATAACTCACAATGGGCAAGTGTGGGTGCGTGTCCGTGATCCGAAGAGGACAACGGAGGAGAAAGGATTGTGGTGTGGCCATCCCCCCTGGGGGTGATTTCTCTCTTTCTGTCTCTCTGGCCCATGCACCTGCCTTGTGGGAAAAATCTCTAAAAAAACAATAAACAAATAGGCAATGGAGGCAGTTCGTTTACTCGTGCACTGGGTTTGAGTCAGTTAAAGTAGTTGGCGGTTAATTATATTTTTAAAAATAGTTAAATTTCTCATAGGTAGGCGCAGAATATGCATCTATCCACATATCCCAAATTATTTAAAATTCATCATTCTTCTACTCCTATTTGTCTTTCATTCAATGAAAGATAGCATTGGCTCACGCCCCCGGTGCGCG
>NW_006159635.1:1109536-1137062 GCF_000334495.1 Tupaia belangeri chinensis
GGACATGTGTGTGTGCATGCCCAAAATCCCAAGAGGAGAGTGGAGGAGAAGAAATCGTGGCATCTGGTCCCCCTTAGGGGATGATTTCTTACTTTCCCTCTATCTTTCTCTGTCTCTCTCTGGTGAGCACATGTGCCTTATTGGTAAAAAATTTAGAAAAGGTTTGGTCTTAGACATAAGAAAGATGTGTGTCCTTAATTAACATTACATTTAAATCATGCCCCCCAAAATTATCTGAAAAACTAAACAGAGCAAGACAGAACCAATTAAACTGATCCCAGAAAACGGGCTAATTTATTTGTTTAGGAAGCATTAGAGACCTTCTTTCCTGATGGAAGAGCAAGAGACAGATTTACACTTTACCTGGAAAAAGAAAAAGTGGACAAATTATATAAAACTTTAGTTTTCAATACATAGGACATCAGACAAAAAGAACATAATCCCAGAGAGAAGGGGAACAAGTGAAGTGAACCCAGTCATTGCCCCAGTGTCTTCATACACCCTGGGGTGTACCAGTTCAGCTGTTGGCCCTCTCCTCAAAAGTCTGAGTTTCATTCACGGGACCTCCTCCTCCCAGCATTTACATCCTAACATGCCATCTCTTTCCATTTGCTCCTGCAGCTGAGTTATGCTGCTACTTTTTCTCTGTTACCTCCAGGTAACTTTTTTAGTTCTCGATACTAGCTTCAATTATTCTGCATATTCAGATCTCTCTAATGTGTGATTTCTAGTTTTCCAACTGGTATAGAATTCTGCTATGTGTCAAGTAATGAACTAGGCCAATTATACTATTTACACTTTTTAAAAAAAATAAAATCCAATGTGGTAGATAAAAACCACCCTTTTAATGATTAAGAAGTTTAAACCTTAGAAGGGTTAAATAATTTTCCCAAGGTTATGGAGATGCCCATGATACCTCCAGGATTCAAATCTATCTCATCATAAAGGCTTCACTCTCTGTCACAAGTAATATTATACTTGGACAAAGGACTTTGAAAGGAAAGAGAGACTTTTGCCATTACTCCCGGCTAAAACCAGGATAACATGTGTCACTTTAAATAATTTCATTTTAATGCATTTAAAACTAGAAAGCATCTGATATTTTAAAAATGCATTGAAAAGCTAGTGCTTACAACAATCTTCTTCATGATTGGATGATATACCATATTTTGATAAATTATAAATATCTTCCTACCAAAACTAACATTGTAATCATTGAGTTCTGGTAGACATTGAAGGCTAAAGGGGTAGAAAAATAACTTGGCCTGAAGAATTCTATAAATATGATTTCAATGCTTATAATAAAGTATTGGAATTTACTGTCTGCTTGACTTCTTAGTGATGTATGTGGTGACCTTTCAACACCAAGCACAGGTTCGTCAAATGTGGAACATTAGAGTTCTTACATGCAAGATATAACATCTTATGCTTGGCAATATTTTGCTTTGTCTTTTCCCTTTTGGAAGATTTATAATAAAAAACAAAGTATAAAAAAAAAAGGAGAGAGAAGAGGATAAAGACAGCAGTGAACAATAGAGAGGCAGGATGTTAATGAGAAATAGATATGGTTTATTACCTGTTGATGATGACATGTATAGTATTCTCAACTGAACCGGTCTGGAAAGTATTTCATGATGGGTGAAGTCTTTTTAATAAGCAAAATGAGAAATAGTGATTGACTGTTTAAAAAAATTATAATAATAATTATTTGGAAAAGCATGGAAAAGATATTGAATGATAAAGCGGGGAGATTGATATCTCTGTATCGACTGACATGCATGGCATTCCCTTTTGAAAAAGCAATGGAAGTCAATGTAAAGTTATATGTAATCTAGTGTAACAGAAAGAAGATTATGATGATAATAAAATAAAAAAAAAAAGAAAGATAGCATTGAGCATCGACTCTACTCGATTATGCTTTAGACTAGTTATTAAAATTAATCCTTATAACAATTCTGTGAGGTTGATAATTTTGTGCTCAGTTGTAAATGTATAAATTGGAATTAGGAGGTATTTTGGGAAATTACCAAAATTTACATATTTATGTAGTGGAAAGTGGATCTGTTTTACTATCAGATTTTCATGTATCACAAAGCCAGAAATTTTGTTACTCTATATAATAGTTATTTACTCTGTGACAGGTAAATTTTTACATGCTAAATGGAACATTACCATTATTGTTACTTAAGATGGATATTTTTACTCCTTTAATTTTTTTCTCTTTAATTCCTAGAAAGCACATACAAGAGAGAGAAAGAAAGGGAAAAGAGAGGAAGCACCCCTTAATGGGATGTGGGTATGCTGGAATACTTTTTCCTACATTTCTCTATTCTGTTAGGACTTTGGCCATGCATGCACACACCCAATGTTTTTCAAGTGGCCTCAGCTGAGATAGAACTGCAATTGGCCATATGGAATCCAGCTCCTAATGTATTGTGTTAAACCATTGTACCATAGAATCAGACTTTTTTTTTTTTAATAGATGAGAAAAGTGAAGTTATAAATTCAGAAAGTGGTGTTTAAACTAGCCTTGCAGAAAAGAAGGAAGAGAAACTATTGATTAGAGGGAGAGAAAGAGGGAGAGAAGGAGGGAGGAAGTGAGGAAAGGAGGGAGGGAGGGGAGGAGGGAGAGAGAGAGGGAGAGAGAAGAGGATAATATACTCATATTAGGATTTAAAGATATCTGGCATAGTTAGGGTTTATGTAGGGTATTTGCCATGATCATGATTTAAACGTTAAGAGCAGAAAAGGGGCCAGCAGGTGGCATGATGGTTAAAGGTGCTGGACTTCCACATGGCTGACCTCAGTTAGAATCTCAGACCTGGCAGCTTGCTTTCTCACTTTCTCTCTCACTCTCTCTCATTCTATCCCTCTATGGTCAAATAAAAATAAATAAATAAATGGATAAAGATAAATAAAATAAAGAAAATTTTAAAAAGAGCAGATGAAACAGATAAATATTTATATTTGCATTTAAAACTAGTAATCTTTTCAAAACATGGAGACTGATTATAGAATTCAGTGATGACTGGAATTACAATAACACTAACAAGTTCAGAATTCCAGGAGAAAGAGTGATTTCTGGAACTGTCAAGTTCAGACCTGTTAGTGTGATAGGATAGCAGTGGGAATGGTTAAAATTAGTAGATTAAGTTTCTTTCTTCTTTCAATAAACATCTGTAAAGAACCCACTATGTACTAGGCATTAATACAGATGCTTGGGATATAACAGTGAATAGAAACAGACAAAATCCTTGTTTTTATGACTTTTATTCTGGGCAATATAGGAAGCCATTAGAGTTTTGTGCAGAGGTGTAGCATGACATTTTAATAGAATCAGCCTGAGTTCTGTTTTGGGAATATCGAAGTGAGTATAGAAATAGGAAGAAGAGTTAGGAGGGTCTTTCAGTAATGTAGGTGGACATTGACGGCAGTATAGTGAGAAGCTACTGTATGTTGGATTGGTGGTAGATGGTCCATTGCAGAGTAAGGGAAAGGGAGAACTCAAGGATGACACTCAAGATCCTGGCTAGAACAGGTGGGTAGATATCAGTGCCATTTACTAAATAAAATATGAAATACTATAAAAGGCACATTTTAGAGAGGAAAACAATGAATTTTCTTTCAGTCTGAAGTTCCAGTGTATTATCAAAGAATAGACTTACAGGAAGCAGTTGATTTTATAGGTGTGGACTTCAGAAGGAAGCTTTCAGTTGTCAGTATCATTCAGAAGTAGGTTAGCACTGAGAATTGCTATGGTTGGAATGTCCTCTCCAAAACTGATGTTGAAATGTAATTGCCATGGTGACAGTATTTAGAGGTGGGTCCATTAAGAAGTGATTAGGCAACAAGAGATCAATGGCATTGTTGTGGACTCCATTTACTACAGAAGGACAGTTTCAGCTCCTACTCTAGCTTGTCTTTTTGCCCTCCTATCTTCTGTTGTGGGATGAGGCAGCAAGATGGCACTGGCTGGGGGCCATGGCGTTCCTCGATCTTGGGCTTCTCAGACTCCAAAACTGTGAGGAAATAAATTTTTACTATTTATAAATTAGCCTGTTCACAGTATTCTGTTACAGCAACACACACAGACAGAGACGGGGCTATAACTGAAACAGCTGGATAATCCTTGGGAGTAAAGGGGGAAGCTAATTACATAATAGAATTGGGACAAAATTGGGACTGATTTCTGAGAAATGTCTATGTTTGAAGATTAGGTATATGAGATAGAGCCAGTAAAGAGGACAGAAAATAAATGACCTGAGAGATAGAAGAAAAATAGGAGAATATGGTATCGTGAAATTCAAGGGAAAGATATTTTTCAACTGGGCTAATTACCATTTTATCGTATAATAACACAGAAACAAATAGATGGATTTCGAAACAGAGATATTAGCAATGATATTTCCAGTGGAATGTTGAGATGGAAGATGTTAGCTGGTTGAGGTAACACAGAGGGGATGAAAAAGGGAGGAAAATAATATAGATAACTCTGACTCTGTGAAGGGAAAATAACCAGAGAGATAAGGCAGTAGATTGACTATTGGGTGGGACCCAAGACTTCTTTAAGGTCTGTCAAACCACAATGTTCTTAGTGTGTCACTCATAAAGAATATACTATTAAATAATTTATATGTGAATTTTCCTCTTCAAACTAGGGACTATTATATTATATTATAGAATATTATAAATGAAAGAGTAAATGTTTGGGCATCAGAGACTTCTGTATTTGAACCCTCCATCCACAATGTTAAGTTATCTTGGGATCTTAGGAAGTTACCTGTTCTCTTTGAGCCTCAATTGCCTAGTTTGTAAAATGCGGGAAATAATATCCCTTTATTGTATAAAATGGATACATGAAGTAATATATCTAGTGTGCTTAGTCATATACCTGGCACATAGTGAATACACTATAAATATTTATTGTTCATTATGATTACAGTGTTCATTATGATTACAGAACTGTGTACTAAATAATACCTCACAGGTGTGATGCTGTCTTATTGATGATTTTCCATTTCTTCTAACCAGGACTCATCTCACTTTGCAGTTATTTTCACTCCATATTTCCTTACTTTTGTTTGTATACTTAATCCTAATCCAGTTGTTTGGTTTAGTGTAGCATATTGGACTTGCTCAATCTTGAATACCAAAAGTATAAAAAAAAAACCCAAAAACCAGAAACATTAAGATCTACAATCTCTATGAATTTGGCTGCTTTAGACATTTTATCCCCCAAAAAACAGAAACATTAAGATCTACAGACTCTATGAATTTGGCTGCTTTAGACATTTTATATAAATAGATTCATATAATATATGATACTCTGACTTTTTTTCACTTAGCAAAATATTTTAAAGGATCATCCATGTTGTAGCAAGTATCAATACTTTAGCCTTTTTTATTGTTGTTTAATATTCTATTGAATGGATATACCACATTTTATGTATTCTTCAGTTGAGAGGTGATTCTATTGTTTCTACATTTTGGCTATTATGAATAATGCTACTATGAACATTCATGTGAAAGCTTTTTGTATAGAAAAATTATCTTATTTATCTTGGATAGCTGCCTAGAAATGGAATTATTGTATCAAGTAACTCTGTATGTTTAACTATTTGAGTAACTACCAGACTGTTTTCCAAAGTGGCTACACCATACTATTTGCAACAGCCAGTACAAGGGTTTCAATTTCTGCATATCCTCACCATCACTATTATCTATCTCTATTAGGATAGCCATCCCCTTGAGTGTAAAGTGGTATCTCATTGTGGGTTGCATTTACCTGATGACTAATGAAGTTGAGCATCTTTTCATATGCTTGTTGGCCATTTGCCTCACTTCTTTAGAGATATATTCATTCAGAGTCTTTTCCCATTTTTAATAAATGACATTGTTTTATTATTGAGTTGTATAGCTCCTTATATATTTATACATTCTAGATGCAAGTTTTTATCAAATATATGATTTGCAAAAATTTTCTCCCATTTCCTGTGTCATCTTTTCACTTTCTTCATGATGTCCCTTTCTGTGATCATTTTCTAAAAGAATCTGTAATTGTTACAGGCAACTGAGAATTCATGGACTATTTTTAAGCCAATCCAGTGCAACCCTATACTGCTAACTGTTATTTTCATGATGTAGTAGTGAAATGATGTGCATACAAATGAGGCTGCATTTACAAAATATACAAATGCAGTCAGCACTAGAGCCTTTGTCCTCTTCAAAAACTTTTCACAGCAGCTCTTTGGGGGCATGTACAGATATTTCACATGAGCTAAGGAGTAGGCCCCTTGTGCCCTCTATCCTTGGCCTCCTTGTAATTATGTGCTGTTCAAATGCAATGAAAGAGGAATAGAATTTATCACTGTCAATGCTGCCAGTGTCCTCTATGAAAAATGGCTTCCTACCTACACTTCTGCTTCCCAATTTCTTCCTTACTATTTAATGCAGAAACAAGGAGAGTGCCCATAGTATCTTGATAACTTGTGTCAAGCTTAGTCTCATCTAGATCTCAAGTAGGACTGTAACTCCTATACTAAGTATATTATTCAAGGTTATTTGAGCAAAAATATAGCAAGACATTCCATCATCAAAAGAGTATCACAAAAAATATTAATAGCCTCCAGGTGGAGAAACTCTGCAGGCTCCACTTTGTACTCCATTGATCACAGTCTGAGAAACAAGATCCTGAAAGTCAGCACTGGTGTAAATGAGCTTGGAAAGCAGCTGCCTTGGACTCAATCAAGAGATATTAGTTTTGGTTTGGTTTGACTAACTGTTTTAGGAGTTTATGTGGCTGGCTTACACGCGTGTCTCTGTGTTCTTCTGTAAAGCAGCCATGATGATCCTTCCTAGTCAATGACACAACTAGCTGAAAAGTTGAATGTTCTGAAAGTTTGGGGAATGAGATGACTTGTTTTTGAAGGCAGAGTAGCCTGCTGTATATGTATTAGTTCATTTCCACTTCTTGGCTCAGAGTGTGTCAGGGAATATGCCATTTATGGTTAATAAGTGGTACTGATAACACTTGAACTAAGGTCTTAGATTAATAGAAGGTACTTTTAAACCATGGCCATTTTCTCCTCTCTTCCCCTGCCCCTTCTCCTCCTTCTCCTCTTTCTCCTTCTTCTTTTTTAAATTTACTGAAGGGCTTATGTGCTTATCAGAGAGAGACAGAGAAAGAAAAAGAGGGAGAGAGAGAAAGCACCCTTCCCCCACCACAATTCCTTCTTTTTCATTTCTCCATCCTATCTGAATTTTGGATACACATACACATATATACCTGGAATGTTTTTCAAGCTACTGGGTCCAGGACTCAAACAGCATAATTGGCCATGTGGGATCTGACTCTCTTAACCACTAGGTCATGGGATGTCCAAGCCATGGTTTTCTTATCTTAAATTTTAGATTTACCATATTTGTTTAGAATACATCTCAGAATCAGTTTATATGATTTGGTTTTAAATCTATCCAAGCACCATGTTGGTGAAAACATATAAATATATTATAATAATCAACAATCAAACATTTGGAATTTCTCTTCCTACATCTTTTCTTATCTCATTCAAGTTTATTCTCCACACTTGTGCCAGTATGATATTCTTTAAGGGAAATCTGGTCATGCCAGACCTAATAGCACCCAACAATCTCCTCCTGGCTCCTGATAAAGCCCTGCCTATTCAACATGGCATACACATGCCTCTAAATTCAACAGCTCTCTTTTGCTCTTTGGGTCACATGCAAAACACAAAAGCAATGCGAAACTGTTGTCAAAGGCCTTTGTTTCCCAACCCCATTTATTTGGAGATGTGGGCTTTTCTCTATGGATGCTCTTCCTTTTTGCTCTATAGTCTACTTATTTTTTAAGACTCAATGGAAGAGTTATTTCCTCATGAGCCTCTTTTCTGAGTAAGTCATGGTGAGTTTGGTACCATGTGTTAGTGTACTGCTATACACACATCTCTAACTTGGCACTTACCCTGCCATATTCATCTTCCCCAACACATCCATCTTTGCACTGGGAGTTCCAAGGGCAGAGGCAGTCTTACTCTTGTTTCCTCTACACCACATGTATAGGAACCCCACGAACATGCTAAGTTCTTTGCTAAGCATTTTATATATGTTATTGCAACTAATACAATAACATGAGAAGGGTGGTATTGGCATTTTAATTTGTTTTTGCTTTTGTTTTTTTGCTTTTGGGTTTTGCTATAGGGTCTTTGCAGTTGCCAGAGAATGAAAGAGAGAAATAAAGTGAGAAGTCACCCCCCCAGGGGGAATGGCCATGTTGTAATCCCTTCTCCTCCACCCCCCTTTTGGGATTCTGGGTACACATACACACGTATCTGACATGTTTTTCAAACACTGGTTCTGGGAGTTGAACCACACAGCTGACTATGTGGGATCCAGCGCCTTAACTTCTATACCACATACTGGCCCTCAATTTTATTTTTAATGAGCAAGCTGAGACTTAGAATAAATCACTGTCCAAGCGCATGGAGCTATCACAAGGCAGACTGCTCTCGTCTGTCGCACTTCTGAGTCAGAGTACTTGGCATATCTCTATTCTACTTCTCAAATATCATTTCAAACAAAATGTTCAAGTAAAATCTTACTAATTTTATTTGTTCTGCTCCTTCTCAATCAAAAGCTAAGTCTTTGCTGATCTTATTTAAACTTTATTTATTATTATGTTCTTAAAGTTTCTTTCTTCCATGAAGAAGGGAGAGAGAGACACCCCAACAGGGGCCCCATGTGACAGTTCACCCTCAGTCTCGGACAGTATGGATGGTGGGCTCTTGTGTGTCTCCTGTACTCAGGGAGGCCTTCTGATGCAAACTGGGAGCCTCCCCATGTGGGAGCCTAGTGTTGAGTTACCAGTGTGTGACAGTAGTGCCACCACCTGCCTCCATTCCATTTTAACTTTAAACCACTTTGTCTTCCTCCTCCCCTTCATATCTTGACAGAGATCAGTATGGAATCTCCAACTCCTCTAGTTATTATCATTCATGCCATACGCAGTTAGTCTAAGATCTGAGTGACCAAACTTGTCAAATATGATTGTTCTTTCTAAGATGGCTCTAAACATACATGTGGCAATTCCTCTGCCAGCAATAAACTTTTCATTATTTTAACAGGATCTTCACACAACTCAAATGTTACCTTTGTCATGGAACTTTCCAAATTGTTCTCAGCACTTATTAATAGTCGTACACAGATTGTAGTCACGTTAGCATGCTGTGAATGGCTTATCTATAGCTCTTATCAGACTGCATTGATAGGAAATGGTCTTTTCTCCACCCATCTCCAGAATCTTTAATGAGGAAGTCTCTGTGTTTCAGATATATTATCTCTGCAGAGATGTCCTCTTCAGTATCTCCATTTTTAAAAAATGTAGCAAGAACTCAAAATTTATGTAGAAAAAAAATTCAAATATAAATATGTTTGGCCTTATAGTACATAAATATATAAAAACTCTTGTTAACATTCATTTATTCCATGTAATTTACATAATTGTTATATATAAGATACTTTTATAACAATTACATAATAGTTATATATATATGTAAATATATATATATATATATAAATAATATATCTAGTGGGTTTATTTATGCGCCTTAACTTCTATACCACATACTGGCCCTCAATTTTATTTTTAATGAGCAAGCTGAGACTTAGAATAAATCACTGTCCAAGCGCATGGAGCTATCACAAGGCAGACTGCTCTCGTCTGTCGCACTTCTGAGTCAGAGTACTTGGCATATCTCTATTCTACTTCTCAAATATCATTTCAAACAAAATGTTCAAGTAAAATCTTACTAATTTTATTTGTTCTGCTCCTTCTCAATCAAAAGCTAAGTCTTTGCTGATCTTATTTAAACTTTATTTATTATTATGTTCTTAAAGTTTCTTTCTTCCATGAAGAAGGGAGAGAGAGACACCCCAACAGGGGCCCCATGTGACAGTTCACCCTCAGTCTCGGACAGTATGGATGGTGGGCTCTTGTGTGTCTCCTGTACTCAGGGAGGCCTTCTGATGCAAACTGGGAGCCTCCCCATGTGGGAGCCTAGTGTTGAGTTACCAGTGTGTGACAGTAGTGCCACCACCTGCCTCCATTCCATTTTAACTTTAAACCACTTTGTCTTCCTCCTCCCCTTCATATCTTGACAGAGATCAGTATGGAATCTCCAACTCCTCTAGTTATTATCATTCATGCCATACGCAGTTAGTCTAAGATCTGAGTGACCAAACTTGTCAAATATGATTGTTCTTTCTAAGATGGCTCTAAACATACATGTGGCAATTCCTCTGCCAGCAATAAACTTTTCATTATTTTAACAGGATCTTCACACAACTCAAATGTTACCTTTGTCATGGAACTTTCCAAATTGTTCTCAGCACTTATTAATAGTCGTACACAGATTGTAGTCACGTTAGCATGCTGTGAATGGCTTATCTATAGCTCTTATCAGACTGCATTGATAGGAAATGGTCTTTTCTCCACCCATCTCCAGAATCTTTAATGAGGAAGTCTCTGTGTTTCAGATATATTATCTCTGCAGAGATGTCCTCTTCAGTATCTCCATTTTTAAAAAATGTAGCAAGAACTCAAAATTTATGTAGAAAAAAAATTCAAATATAAATATGTTTGGCCTTATAGTACATAAATATATAAAAACTCTTGTTAACATTCATTTATTCCATGTAATTTACATAATTGTTATATATAAGATACTTTTATAACAATTACATAATAGTTATATATATATGTAAATATATATATATATATATAAATAATATATCTAGTGGGTTTATTTATTAATAGTTTATTCATATCACTTCAACTTAAATTTAGACTCATTGAGGAAAGTTTGTGGCTTATCTGTCCAGGATAGGTATGTGATGGCATTACCTTGAAAATGTTATATGAGTTTTGGATGAAGAAATGAAAATTTGTTGACATTTTAGTGTATATTCCTTTTGTAAAGTTTAGGCTACTTCTTCCAAGCAAAACCCTAGAGAGTTTTCTTAAATATCAGAGCACTTTAATTCAATGCTGTTTAGTTAAGAGTTAAAGATTATAAAATTAAACTAAGTTGAATTCAGAGTAGTTGACAAAGTGTTGAAATTTTGAAACAAGATCACCCACATATAAGTATGATTTTCAATGTAAGTGAATAGTTGGCATACTGGGTGGTCATAATTCTGTACAACGAGGCTATACTCTTTGTTATTTTGTGAGGAGTAATTTTACTTTATTTGCACATTTGGTAGAAACTATTAGGCTGAGAAGTTCTAGACCTGATCACACTTTTGAACCTTGGAGGAACCTTTTGACTGTCACCAAACAAGTCACTGTAGTGGATGTTACTTGCTCTAACACAGGGTTTGTTACAGCATAGGGCCGAGCCAAAGCAATACCTTGGGAGTCTTAAAGACTATAGAAAGTCTTTAGAAACGATCAGAACATAGTTGTGAAAGGTAGTTTGATTTCTTTCTCTCTTCTGATAGATTTGCCCTGAGAAATTCTTTCCCGTTTTCTGCTTGAAAGTCTCGATACTTCTCTTCTTCCCACCTTTCCAAAACTTGTACTTTCCTATTTCAAGACAAACCATTTGTAAACAAAATCCCAAAATAAATATGCCCTCTAAACACAATTATATAAAGTCTACAGGAGCCCTGAAATTTTATCTATTGTTTTGGAAAATTAGCTTCAGTACTTAAAATTTTAGCTAAAACTGTAGGTTAAAAAAACTGTAGGTTAATATTACTAATAAAGGTGGACTTATATGAGAACTTAGAGATAACTACCAGTTCCATTTATAGGCAGGTTAACAAAAAAGCTTCAAGTCTGATTTTTTTAATCACTTAATGAGATTATTCCAGTTAAACAACCTTAGATGTCAAAGGGAACCTGTCGGGATCTGCCTCAGACTTAGCTCGATCTAAGAAGCAGCAGAAAGAAAGAGACAAAGAGACAGAGTAGCAGTAGACACAGGCAGCCTGAGCCTAGGTAGCCAAAGCAACTTGTGCCACCCAGACAAACTGGGTGGCTTTATTTATAGGGCAAAGCAACACTACATGTGTGTATTTCATAGCATTCCATAGAAAAGTTGACATGTTACAGACAATAAGAAGCAGGTAACAAATCTACAAGGGCTTAGACATACTGGGATAGGTGTATCTCTTGACTACCTCCATATCAAAGAGAAAACCCAATAAACTTCTTATCTAATGGAGAAAAGCCTAGCTGCAGGTATGGGGAGGATATTTTCTTGCAAACATCAAAGGGGTGTTGATAAGGCTAAAGACTTATAGCGACAGGGAACCAGCAGCTAGCATAATGGCTATGTCGCTGGACTCCCACGTAGTCGACCGCAGTTCGCGTCCCAGACCCGGTGGCTTAAAACTCACACCGGGCATGTGTGCGTACGTGCCCAAGATCCCGAGAGGAGAATGGAGGAGAAAGGATTGCGGCATGACCATCCCCCCTGGGGGGTGATTTCTCGCTTTCCGTCTCTATGTCTCTCTCTGTCTGAGTGCACGCGCCCTATAGCGCAAATCTCTCCTAAATAAATAAATAAAAGACTTATAGCGACAGAGCAGGGGTTGGACTTTGCTAACTGGAGTCAGGATGTTACCTGAATTCTATCAGATGTATCTGTTGGAAGGCTCCTAGAAAATTCTACCCTTTGCTCTGCTTGCAGTAAGGGTCAAGGAAAGGACAAGCTGCAAAGTTCTGTCATCGCCAAAACAGACAGGTGATGTTTGCTCAGAACACGTCCCAACATCCTCAGGGCCTTTCTCCGAACATGTCCCTACAGGAACCAAATTGAAATGTCTGGTATTCTAGTAAATTCCCTTTGAAGACCTAGAGCTTTCCTTTTGGCCATCTCCCATGTTGAGAACACTACTATACTAAGTCATTGCCAGAGGGTGCATGTGTTCCCTGGAGAGAAGAAGAGAAAGTGCTCTCTAATGGGCTTGATCAGGCTGCAACCCTATTTTCTTGGTTGCTTACATGTCAATTTTACACTGACTCCTTAAAAAACTTTAATGAAGTCATTTAGGTAAAGGTATACCTATATTTATGCTACAGGGCTGCTGTTAGAATTAATTAGACACAATACAGAAAGCATTTAACACCATTTTGCCTCGTTGAGTAGTCTCAGTGAAAGTTTTGGTTAAAGTAATAAAATATCTTTTTTGGAAAATTTTCTCATCTTCTTGAGAAGAACTATATTTCTAGATCTGAACCATAATTTTCTTTTACTATGTTATCTTTGGTGGGTAATAAACTATAGGAAAAATTTTGAGAATTCAGTCAGAAGATATAGGTAAGATGCTTCATACATTGTTTTTCCCAGGAAGTGATAAACATATGGCATTTATTTTACTTTTATTTATATGCATAATTAAATGCATATGGCCAAGCCAAAAGGCTTAGGAAAAATGTGAATTTAAGCAAATGCTATTGGAAAAGCTCTAGTTCAATACCTAAATAATTAAGTATTAAATCACACACACATTTTCCTTTATGGACTGAGTGTGTGTGTGTGTGTGTGTGTGTGTGTGTGTGCACGTGAAAGAAAGAGAAGAACCCTCAACAGGGTCTCCTCACACCACAATCTCCTTTCCTTGGTCCTCCTGTGCCTTAGGGTCCTGGGTGCCCACATAAACACTTTGTGTGTTTTTTGACCAACCCAGGGAGCCAAACCCTAGGTTGACCTTATGGCTTCCAGCCTTGCAGGGCACTTGCCTTACTGCTGCTTTATGGTGGCTAGGACTACACTCTATTTTCATCCCTATCAGGTTAAAAGAGACTGACCCCACTTGTACTTATTTCTTATACTGTTCACTTGCTCCACAATCCTGTACCTTTTGTCCTCACAACTTCTTGTTTCTTGTTGCTCAGTGACAGCCACTTGTTCAGAGTCCTGAATCTCATTTTGGGGGTCCTGCTTTTTACCTGCCACCGTGAATAGCCAGATTTTCATTGTCTGGTCCCAACTCTCTGAACAGCTAATTGTCCTGAATTTATCTCTTTGATTCTGATTATGTATTTTACCAGCTATTTTCACTCGACTGAGCTGATTCTGCTTTTTCTTTTCAGAAGCGCATTTAATCTGAGTAAGTCTACCATTGTGCATTTGTACAAAGGTGCCAGTGTGTGGATACACAACACACATACACATAGACACACACATCTTCCTGCTTTCTCAGCCTAGACTTAACACCTAAACAAATGGCATTTTTTGGTACCATAACAGGTATCAGCACTTAATATCACTAAATTTAGATCCTTGTAGTGCAATATTAACTTTTTAATTGCAAATATATTTATTAAATAAAGATCTTTGGGGGCCAACAGGTGGCATAATGCTTAAGGCACTGGATTCCCACATGGCTGACCGTGGTTTGAGCCCCACACTCAATGGCTTGAAACTCATGTCAGGTGTGTGTGCATGTGTGCCCAAAATCCCAGGAGGAGAAGGGATTGAGGTGTGCCCTTATCCCTAGAGAGTGGTTTTTCAATTTCTTTCTCTGTCTCTCTCCGTGTCTCTTTAAAAAAGATCCTTTATATTGGGACCAGCTTTTAGCATAATGGCTATGTTGCTGGACTCCCATGTGGTTGACCACGGTTCAAGTCCCGGACATGGTAGCTTAAACTTACACCGGGTCATGTACTTGGATGCCCAAGATCCTGAGAGGAGAATGGAGGAGAAGGGATTGTGGTGTGGCTGTCCCGCCTGGGGGGGGATTTCTTGCTTTCTGTCTCTCTGTCTCTGTCTGTCTGGTGAGTGCATGCACCTTATAGCCAAAACCTCTCAAAAAAAAATTAAAAAGATCCTTTATATTTATTCATGGAAACTAGTTTGAGATATATCTGTACATAGTACCTAAGTTTTGGAACTCTGGGGCACCACAACCCTGCACAGCACTTATGAGTTGTGAAAACTTTAGTAATTTATATTATTTTTCTGTGCTCAGCTTCCTTAGAACACTGGCACATTGTAACTGTTCAACAAGTTAAGGCTATTAATAATATTAGATTACCATATTATATTCATGTAAGTTCTCTTGCTCTAAACAAATTCTCTTCTCTAAAAGGGAACTCAGATTGTTATTAGTATACTGACACTTAATCTTTTTATTTGACAATATTAAACATGGCAATATGGACTTGGATTATTACCAAGAGGTTCTTGGAATCCAATTAATCAATAAATCAGCTTTGGGGAGTTTATAGTCCAAGTGAAGGGAAAAATAGGTGATTACATTATTTCTGCAACTTAGAAAACACCTTAGAAAAATATGTGCAAATATATTATCAAATCATTATTTCTTCATTGTGGTATAATCTACTATTTTTAATTTTTTAGTTATTATTCACTATGCTTTTTTAAATGGTAATATATGCATCATTAATATACATCTAGATAAACATTGCATTGATTTGGAATTTAAAATTTGTAGTTATTAATATTTACTTTATTATATTTAGCTCCATTTGTAAAATAGCTAAGAAAAGAAAGAACAATACAGTGTCTTTATTATTTGATTTAACTTTCACCATTAAGCATGATGAGTTACAGAAGCTGCTATGAATCTTGTATGGAAAGATACCAATGAACTCATGTAAAACTATAAAATAAAATAATAAAATGAAAAAAAAAAAGGACAAACCAAAACAAAACAGAAGTAATCCAATAGGAATTACATTATTCATTTTCAACATTCCACTGGATGGAAATAGGAACACTTTTATCACCTACTTTTTAACTATTAGGTGTATAATAATGATGTCAAAGAATTCTCTTTTTAAAAATCTGCTGTAGAGGGCCCAGCAGGTGGCATAATAGATGAGGTGCTGGACTCCCACATGGTGGATCACGGTTTGAGTACCAGACCTGGCGGCTTGAAAATCACACTGGGCGTGTATGTGCCCTCATGCCCCAAATCCCAGGAGGAGATTAGAGGAGAAGGGATTTCTGCATGGCCTGGAGGTGGTTTCTCACTGGAGTCTTTGCTAGATAGATAATAATAGTAAGAAGTTATATACTTTGTTATATTATAGACAACTGTTTATCCTAGATATAATCTGTATTTACATCTAATCCTGTATCTATTTTCCTGTATCTCTCTTTATCTGTATCTCTCCATCTCTCTCTCTTTCTGTCTCTATAATATATCCATTTGTTTTGGGAGAAAGTAGGGGTGGTGGACCTTTCCAGCACTACCATTAGACATTTCTGACAATCTAAAACTTTATCGATAGTTGAGGTTATCTTTTATTTTTCCCAAGTTTATATAAAATATCCTAGTACATTTTAATTAATGCATGTTTTTTCTTGTCAATGAATTCCTGGTCCATGTTATTTCTCTGCTAGGATAGCAGGTTGTTTGGATATTCCTTTTTGATTTGCCATTCTTTATGACTCAAGATAGCAATCTGGTATTAATGATATGAATTGCATGTATCTTATTCCAGTTTGCAGTTTGTTTTCATTTCTTGGAGTCATTTCATCATGATCACCTCTTAATTCTAAATAGTAAACTTTATCGATCATTTTTTAAATTTATTTTTGTGCTTTCAGAAATCTTTTTTAAAAGAAATCTGTTTCTATTCCAGTTCCATAAATATATCCTCCTATATTTTACTCAAAGCAGAGGTTTTTCTTTTACATGTAAGGGTTTAACTTAACAGATTGATTTCTGTGAAAATGAGAGATAGGAGTCTAATTTTATGTATTTTTTCCCTCTATATATGACCAATATTTTCAGCACCATTTATTGAAATATTAACAAGTTCACAAAATAGAGTAAAAAGCTGAGTCATAAATCAAGTTTCCATCAATGTGTGGATTTGATTATGGCCTTTTATGCTCCTATAGTAGGTTTTATTTATTTTTTTTTCCTGCCTCAACACTGCATGGTCTTTTTTCCAATCTTATTATAAATCTTGGTATTTGGTAAGGCAAATTTCCTACTTAGGTCTTTTGTGTTGGATATTCTTGGATCTCGGTTATTCCATATCTATTTTACATTTATATTGTCATCCTTTACCAAATAAAACACATACGTTTATGTATTAATTCTTATCATACTAAAATCGACAGATCAGTTTGGAAAGAGTTAATTAATGCATTGACTGCTATTATTTATAAAGATAGCTTTTATGTCTCTTTTCATATCGGATGGTACTGGCATACAAGAACTGAAATCGAATTTGCCTATGCTGATTATGTAACTCAGAAACAAGCTGAACCTGCTCAGTAGTTCTAACATTAGTGTATTACTTTTTGTTTTCCATGTAATCATGTTTTGTCATAGTAATGAGAGCTTATGTCATTCTTTCCAATTCTTTTAGTTACCTCTTTTTCTCATACTCTCGACAGGGTCTTATCACCCAGTGGTCTTCCCTCCTACCAGCCTTCCAGCCAGCCAGAATCAGGGCCAACATACCTGGTGTGTTCAAGTCAACCAGGATCCTAATTCAGAGCCTTCTCATATGGCTCCAGGATTCTGTAGCTCTGCCCTACTGCCTGTGGCAGTGCTGTGGGGCCGTGTCTAAGAATTTTTAGAAGTTTGTTTAATAAAGTTTTTTTATTTTAAAGGAAACTCTTCAATATTCAGCATTAAAGTGTGTGTGTGTGTGTGTGTATTTGTATTTGTGGATTATATCTACATACATACACATAGGTAGGGAGTTACCAGTTTCCCTCTTCATTTCTAGTTTTCCTTTTGGTCTTCAAAATGTTGTAATTATCGGGTCAGATGGCAGTGCAGCAATTACACAGGGCTCTTCAATGAGACTTCATGGGAACGCTCCAGGTTTGGATCCAGAAACTGCCCTCAACATGCAAGTGCCCATGACCCAGGGCCAGCTGAAGCTGGGGGTGGATTGTGGCATGAAGACCCCATTGGAGATGTTCTCCCTCACTGTCTCTGGAGAATGCACACATCCTCTGGCAAGATTTTTTTTTTTAATTTCTTGCCCCTAATTCATATTTTCAATGTTTAATTTTAACTTCTTTAAGCATATCGGGATATCTTTTAATTCTCTATGTCTAAAATGCCATTACCTAAAGTATTTGCACATCAGAGTTTGCCAGCTTTTAAAATTTTTATACATTTATAAATTGCAGTATTACATACAAACAGAAAAGCACAACTATGAAAAATGCACAGATGGCTGAATTTTTAAGCTCGATCCACACTTGTAACCAGCACCCAGAACAAGAAATGAGAGTTGGTGGCATCACTGAGAACTCGTGTCCTCTTCTAGGCACTAGTCACTCTCTCCCTAAAGGAACTACTTTTCTCACTGCTACAACAGAGGCTAATTTTGCCTATTTTTATATAGTAATGACTCTTTTGCTTCTGGGTATTTTCTCCTTTATAATATTTGCAAGATTCTTCTATCATGCTTGCTGCAGTTCGGATTCACTCATTTTCCACCTAAGAATATTTTATGGTGTGTGTTGAATTCCGTTCTATTGCCGATGGATGTTTGCATTGTTTCTGTAGTTTGTGATGATTCCAAATAGTGTTGCTATTTGTATATGTCTTTTGGTGAACTTATATATGCAGTTTTAATGGGTAAATCCCGGAAGTAGAATTACTAGGACACAGGGACTACACATTCTCAGCTTTACCAGATATACTTCAGGTTTTCCAAAGTGGCTAAAGCAAGTCACACGCCCACCAGTGTCATGTGAGAGTTCCCGTTGCTCCACAACCTCACCAGTGCTTACTGCTTTCCACCTGACTGTTATTTATTTATTTAACAAGCTATTTTCCATGCTGCAGTGGTCGGGGGAACTAGAATCTACGTGGCCAACTATATCTGAGTTCCGTCCCCAGCAGTCCGAAAAACTCACCAGGCATGTGTGTGTGCATGCTTGAAATCTTGAGAAAAGAAAAAGGATTGTCATGTGATCACACTCATTAGGAGGTAACTTCTTCATCTCCCTCTCGCTCTGTGTCTCTCTGTTGAGCATACAAATACTCTGGCAATAAAAATAAGCTGTCTATTAGAAAACATTCAGAGGTATTTGTATGTACCTCACATCCCGTCTGCTGACTGCTTTAAATTCTGGCACTTGTTCTGGGGAACACTGAATGTGTGTGTGTGAGTGTGTGTGTGTGTGGGTTAGAGAGAGACTTTTTTTTTTTTTTTTTTTTACATCTCTCTCTGATTTCTGAAAGTTGTTTTACGGAGGTCAGGCAGGAATCCAGACCTCTGTTCTATTAGAAACGGAAGCTTAAATTTATCCTCTAACTGACTTCAATAGGGCCTCAAACTCACCAGGACTAATCCAATGACATTTCTTTTTTTCTACTTGTGTCTTAGACTTTAACTAACGGTAACTTTTCTCAAAGTCATTCACTCCTTCCTTCTTGAAACGTTCCTATTCCTTATCTCTCATGGTTTTCTTTTCTCTACTGGCTGTTACTTGACAAACTCTTTCTACTGCTTCTTTTCCACAATTAATCACTAAATTCTGGACTGTATCATTCCTCATATGTTCACTATCTCGTCCTGCTCCAAGTTTTTAAATAGTCTATGTGGTAGTGACACACAGACATCTATATCAAGCACAGATCTGTTCATTGAACTCCAGATCTTTTATCCAACAGCTCACAACATTCTCACTTGGATATTTCATAATCTTGTTAAATTTATTATTTCCAAAAGGGAATTCTCGATTTTCTCTAGTTTCCTAGTTTAGGGCCGTACATGTATCTTGTCCCTTTCAGCAACACTCTGGCTCTTTTTGATCCTCTGGTCTCCTCTAAGATATTGCCTGCACAGATTGGCTTCTTCCTCAAATAGCTTCCAAATCTGTGATCTCCGTTTTATTACTATGATTGTTTTCTTTATAGCAGTTCTCAGAGCCTGACTTCTTTATTTCATTATATCTTCTCTTAAATATTCCAGGTTAAGTTGCATGGGAGAGAGCTTTATGTAGGTTGTCAGCAAGGTTGTAACATGAGTGCTTGTCACGGTTAGCACCTTGTTTGAACTTTCTTGGGTGGATATTGCTTTTTTCTATTAAGGCCTCTGCATGGTGCAGTAAAGAGTGTCAAAGTCTTAGCAATTTGGAGGGTAGAACAGAAGCAGGAAAACTGAAGATTATATAAATGTGATTTTCTTGGAGAATCTTTCTGTCTAAAATGCATTCCATACTCGGTCCTGGCTTACTTCAGAGACCTAGGTCTTGTCTATGATGACATTTTATTCGGAATACATAGGAATTGATGCTCCTTGAATTCAGTTCAAAGAGTATTGGAAAAATCTCAGTATTGCCTTATATAAGCCTATGCTGGCTAAATGAGAGCCGGGGTGGAGATGTGGATTCTGCTTATTAATAAATACTCTTGTCTAAAAGCATTTGCATTATGTTCTTAGATTGAAACTGAATCTCAGAATTGACAAAGTGTCAGAGATAATGTGTGCATTGCCGGGTCAAAGACAAATTCAAAATATCTTGTTCTTATTTGAGTCATAAGAAGTCTTTCATTGAAATTTAATGTTTGAACTGAATGGAAATTAGCAAAGTTTAATTGATTAGCATATTTGCAATATAGCTCAATTTTGTAGAAGGTGAACATTCATTTGTTTGAATGACCGAGAGAGATAGTCAATCTTTATAAAACTTTTTAAGTTTTTGCTTGTGTAAAAAAATGTACTTCTAATGCAATGAAATTATTTGATTTCAATTTGCATTTTGCTGAGGGGAGGTAGTGAAAGGAGGAGGGGATGAAGATGAGGTAGGTGGAGCAGTTTTTTTCCTATTGAGGGTATTGAAAAAGAGAAGCTATACCACTGATATTAAGATCATTTGAGCCCCTTTTGGAAAATTACCTTCAACCATTAAACCTGTTTGTTTCTAAGTGCCTGCTTTGTTGGAAAAAGGAAATAATAGCTGTTCTTTCATCTACTTTGGAAACACTATTGGTGAAGTTAACTAGAGAAAAGCAAAACACAAAGTTTTATACAAAAGTCAGTATTCGTATATTAAATGCACAGTTAATTATATTTGTTCTAAAACAATTTCTTCAGCCGTGAACTTATCATTTAGAAAATTCAGCCTTATTTACAGTCTGTCCTTACAAACATTCTTTATTTTAAAGAAAAGTCTTTTTTTTTTTTAAATCTTCAGAGAGGTTTATGTGAGGATGATCACGTTTAATATACCATTAATGCTTTGTTCAAAGCAGCCACTTCTTTCCAAGTTATTGGTGGGTTAGTGTACAAGCAACTTATCTGTCCAGGCAGTAGGAAGATAACTATAATAAATCTCTGGTTTTAAAAAACTCTGGATTAAAGTACTAATTAAAAAGCTATAGAAGCTGTCCAGTTCCATTGTAATAGTTTGACTGACATGACATGCAAACACAGTATACAAATTTTATAATACATCTATTATTAAAATATCTGAAAGAATTCAGATTTCCAAGCTTAAATGAGAATCTGAAGCTTAGTCAAGCAAAGAAAGAATGATATTAAATAAAAGATTATAATAACTTAAATAGTATTAAATTATTGCCCTATTATTATCAGTTTCTTACATCGTGTTGTGTTCATCATGAACTAATTTATAATAATTGACATATTATTACATTTTAATACAGAGAACATCACATGTAGAATTGTCTTTGTGATTTGGCGGTGATTCAAAGGATTATTATTTCCAAAACTACAATCTTCAAATAAAATTGTAGCAAAATTGTTGTTTTTATTTTCATGAAAAAGTATGTTGTTAGTCAATTACTAAAACAACAGAAACTCTTCCTTTATACAGGAAGAATAGACCAACCTGCCTATTTCATTCCTTATTGGTTTTTGGCATAGTAATACTTACTGCAAGAGTTTGGTGAATAAATGGACTTGAGCCATCATTTTAATCAACTGGACACAGACATGGGTAGATTCTCCTAGAAGTATACCTTCGTTGATGAGAGCTGCTCCCAGATAATCCATGGAACCTTTCTGACATGGTATTAAACATGGTATTAAACATGAGCATGCACTTGCATACACATATGCATGCATGAGTTTTTTATTTCCTTTTTAAAATTTTGCTTGATGGCATATGTGCTTGCTGGAGAGAGAAAGAGAGAGAGGAAAAAAAATATATAGAGAGAGCACCCCTCCACCCCCAAGGGGTTTGGGCAGGCTGCAATCCCTTCCTCACCATTCTCTTGAACCATTCTCTTGGTATTTTGGGCAAACCCACATACATGTGCTTAGATTGTTTCTCAAGCCACCAGGTCTTGGATTCAAACCACACAATAGGCCATGTGGGATCCAGCTGCCTTAACTACTATGTCACTGGCTAGCCCACACATGTGAGGTTTTTGCGTGCCTGCAAAAATGTATGCAATCTGAGATATGTAATGTCATTATCTTTTTAAACAAACATGATGATTTAGGATTAAATTTAGGTAATTTGTAATAATAACAGAAATCAGATTAATTTATTTTTAGCAACTTAAAATATGCTCCAGGATAGATATAAAAAGACAAAATTCTTTGTGGGAAAATATGTCTAATGTAATATGATGGATTGAGCTCAGGATTTTAGAATTTATAAACATTCTAGTTTAGCCTTTTCATTTTAAAGATGAAAAACTGAGTTACAGAAGAACAGACAGTTATTTCAAAGGCCACCTTTATTTTCATTTTTTTTTCCTATTGTTTCTCTCCTATCACTTTATCCATTCTTTTATAGCATGTGAGAGTTAATTTCATGTGTTAACTTGGCAGGGCTAAGGGATGCCCAGATAGCTGGTAAAACATTATTTCTGGATGTGTCTGGGAGGGCGTTTGATTCAGTACTCTGAGTAAAGAAGATTCACCTTCAGCAGCATGGGACTGCATCACTCAATCCTTTGACAGCCAAAGTAGAACAAAGGGGTAGAGGAAGGGCAAATTTTTTCTCTCCTCTTGAGCTGGGACATCCATCTTCTGAATTACACCGCTGGCTGCTGCTTTTCACGAGCTTGCAGCTGGCAGCGTCTCTGGCTTGCAGCTTAGAACTAACTTCTTAGCCTCCACATCTCTGAGCCAATTCTTGTAATAAATTTTTCTCTGTCTCTCTATCTCAAGTATAAATATATGTAAAACACTGGCTGATATACAACTCTAAGCCCAATATGTTATCTCTTTCATCCGTTCACCCATTGCTGTACACATTCTGTGTCCTTTTCTACTACAATGTAAGTTCTGTGAAGGTGAAATCTTATCCAGGTATCCTTAGTGCTTGAACAGTATTCAGCAAAAAAGGTGTATTTTTTTTTTTATTTAGAAATGCAGAATGAATGAGCTACGCTTAATCTAACTTGCCCTTAACTTTTTATGGTACTCTGACTTCTTTTCGGACTCCTTTCGAGACAGTCCTCTGACGATGTTACTATTGAATGTTAATTCAAAATGTAAACTTCTCTTTTCAGAACCATTTTGTTTTCCTACTGCATGATCTTCTGCTACAGTGACTTGTCATTATATTTAGAAGAAGAAATGTTAGTAGAATTTGTTAAGGTAAAGGAAAAAATACAGAATAAGAACTAATGTTAATTGGGACAAGCAGATGGCATAGCATTGACATTCCCACACGGCCTACTCTGGTTGGAGTCCTGGACTAGGTGACTTAAAACTCATGCTGGGGGGACCAGCAGTTAGTGTAATGGCTATGTCGCTGGACTGCCATGTAGTCGACTGCAGTTTGAGTCCCAGACCCAGTGCTTAAACTTACGCTGGGCGTGTGTGCGTGCGTGCCCAAGATTCCGAGAGGAGAATGGAGGAGAAGGGATTGCGGCGTGGGCATGGCCATGGCCATTTCCCCTGGGGGGTGATTTCTCAATTTTTGTCTTTCTTTGTCTCCAGTGAGCACACATGCCCTGTAGCGAAAATCTCTCTCTAAAAAAAAAAAAAAGAAAAAAAGAAGAAAGAAAAGAACTAATATTAGTAGTCAAACATCTCTACTACATTAAGAAAATTACATGTTGTTGTTTTTTTTCCTTTGCTATTAGTTTAGAGACTAGGCATTTTCAGGTAAAAAAAAAAAACAACAACAACAACAACAACAACAACAACAAAAAGGAGACGATTCAGATCTCGGCTTTGTGAAATCCTGTCTGTGACTTTGGGCAAGTTTCCTTGGTAAAGTAGGGCTAATAGTGACTTTAAAGGATTGTTTTGATAATTTTATAGAATGTTTACAAAGCACAATATTACACTCACAGGTGGCACTCAATTTTCTTATTTTTGTAATGAGCAACAATAAAAGGGTATTATTTAGCCTCACCATCTGAAGGCATGATAAATTAGGCAACATAAACAACTGTACACAACTATACTACAGGATAGAGTTGAAATTTTATCTCTAAATAATTCCACTCTCTAAATCAACCTTCAATTATGAGAATAATGTTTTACCATCTAATATAAAAGATGGAAATAATTATAGAAATGGGAAGCCATTTTGTTTCAGCTAGTCTGATTTGATATGGTAAATGTTTGGTGACCAATATATTCAAACCTGGCCTGCTACTAAAACACTCACGGAGTCCCAAAATAAGTTCACCATAGCAGCCATTGACGAATTTTGATATACGAATTGTGAGGATACACATATGTGCATGCACATTTAATGTTGGGTCTCCTTATGTGCTTAACCATTTAATGTTCTTCTATTATATTTAAAATATGTTGGAGGACCAGCAGTGATTAAGATGGATTCCCATGTTCTAGACCCAGTAGCTTGAAACTCATACTGTGCATGTGTTGTATGTATGCCCAAAATTTTGAGAGGAGAATGGAGGAGAAGGGATTACCGCATGGCCATCCCTTCTGGGGCGGGTGTGAGGGGTGGATGATTTCTCACTCTCTGTCTCTCTGTGTCTCCCTATGGCAAAAATCTCTAAAAAATTTTTTTTTAACATTGTGAAATTGGAATGTAAACTTTACTTAGTTACTTGTATGTTATTAGTGATATTGCACAGTAATAGCTTCAGAAAAATGTTTTTTCTTCTCTCTAATCTTTTATTTTTAGTTAAATTCATTCATTTTCAGAATGCATTGTATGTCTTATTTATGATATCCTAGATAAAACTGGTATTTTTCTTCAAAGATTATTTCAGGCAATTTAGAGATTGGTTTTAGTCCCTATCAAAAGAGGGAGGTATGTTATGCACTATTTGCTGCCACTTTTTAAAAGAAAAGACAAGTAAGAATCCTCATCAATCTTCCTGTCCCTACAGTTCATTATAATACTTTTCAGTTTTGTTCACTCATGGCACATGTATTCATTTTTAAATTGCAATTTGAATCCTTCATACTAAATCATTTTGATAGCATATTTTTCCCCCCTTTGGAGATTAAAGAACACAACTCTTGACTTAGTTTGAAGCAAATAATGTTCTTAATGAGAAGATGAACTCAGCCACAGTGTTTCTTTGATTCTTTTGGGTACCAGCATGTTAATTAGAAATGAGTCAATGTTAGCAGGAAAAGCTGATACTCAATTTAATTACATTTCCTGGAAATAATAGGCGTGGGTAACTGACACACTGTATTCTCTCAGATAGGCATTAAGAACAGTTTTGTATTATTAGTAAGAATTTAAGACCACTCAAGTAATAGTTTAACTTGCATTAGATAGATCTTTCCAGGTTTACTTTCCATTGAGGCATGACAGAATAACATTCTTTCAGAATTTATCTAATGCCTTTGAAACTCTTTCAGAAAAAATAAACACTTTTGTAGTTAAAATGACAAGGAATTGAGAATAAGCATGTGGATTGATAAATAAGAACAGTATCTTATTTTTACACTAGTTAGAAAAATAATCTTGAAATATTTAAACACTCTAAAGGCACCATTTATATATGTCTTAAACAGGTGCTAATATATGTATGTCCTCGTATGTCCTATCATTACATACGCTCTGGATTGCATCTGAGGAGGTGAACTAAGGTTTAGTATCATCAGTGAAAGCTTTTTATATTTAATGTATTTAATACTATCTAGTTTGGTGTCCTTAATTTGATTTTTCCTCTATTTCTTGGCCCTCTATACTGTTATTAATAATTTGGGAGAAAGTTATGAAAAAATTTACATTACTTCTCTTTTGAAATAGCTCTCCCAAGCCCCC
The DNA here is from genome assembly GCF_000334495.1 of Tupaia belangeri chinensis. NCBI lineage: Eukaryota > Metazoa > Chordata > Mammalia > Scandentia > Tupaiidae > Tupaia > Tupaia belangeri. The sequence goes on from NW_006159635.1 coordinate 1,135,708, forward strand.
ACATACACATCAATTTGATACTCTAATGACATTTTGCTTCTATCTGTAAACTTATTTATCCTCCAAGAAGCTCAATACTTCTTTCCAGCAGAAATATTTCAATATTTGTGAGTGCTAGAAGAGGAGTAAAGCTCCTCTTCAACATTAGCCAATAAATCTCAAGTCCTTGTGGGATTTGGTTACAACTTCAGTGATGAAAAGATGCGTTGTAAAGAGTGAATGGAGGGGGTGGCAGGTGGCATGGTGGCTAAGGGCACTGAACTCCCACATGGTCAACACAGTTCAAATCCTGGACCTGGTAGTTTGCTTTCTCAGTTTCCCTCTTTCTCTCTCCCATTCTGTCCTTCTCTGGTCAAATTTAAATAAATAAATAAAGTTAGATCAAGTAAGTCTTAGAAAAACAAAGAGCAAATGGACATACAATGCATGATTGCATACCTAAATAACATAGATAATTCAAGATTGCCCAAAGTAATATATGTGCTATGACCCCAAAAATATAATAAATACTGGAGATTGGTACAAAAAATAAAGCTATTCTTTTAGTCAAAAATCTAATTTCTTTCCTGGAGTAATATAAAAAGCATTAGTTCTTTTAAACATTTTTTAAATCTTTTTTTCTCTTTATGTACTTACGTGTTACATTCTATCATTATCTGTCATTATAGTATACCATATAAGTTTACCTATGTGAATACACTGTATATTCTGTATAAAAAAGTGTTTTACACTAAATGAGCCTTTCACTGGAGATTAATATTTTAAATAATGGCTTATTATTTGAACCCAATTTCAAATCTTTCAGAAAACTTCTCTATGCAGTTACCTGTCTGCTTGCTACAGTGATAATATGTTTTAACTTTGTTTTGAAATATCACTCAGGCAATCTGTATCGAATTGCACAAGTTTGAAGGAGTGATATGACTGTGGGAAGACTAAAAATTCAAAAAGAACTTACTTCTACTTTAGAGATTAGAGAAATACGACATATTTAGAGCATTCTTCAAAATCATGGCAAAAGTAGAACACAAACAGCTAATCAGCACAAACTTGGCTAACATTGCATGAGCTCCGTTATGTTTTAGGTAAAGCTATGTTGGCCTACTAAAAAATATTTAGGTTTAAAGAAAATGTCCAGAAATAACTCATTTTTCTTTCTTTTTTAGTCATGTGTTCCTTCAATTCAGTTTCTTTATTCTCCAAGCCATTTATTATGAATTATTAAGTGTGAGTCATTAATTGAAACTCAGATTCCAAAGATGGAAACAGGAATTTCAGCCATTTGTCTGTATTTTTAAATTATTCAGTGGGAGAAAAACTAATTTCTGTCTATAGATCTCTCTCTCTCTCTCTCT